>NW_023459821.1:0-47975 GCF_013731165.1 Rhagoletis pomonella | reverse complement strand
CATATTGTTATTTAAAAGAACATTTAATTTATGACTTTGTGTATACGTGTGCATCCTATATTTTTTATAAACCATTTTCTATGTTTACTTAATTAAGCAACAACTTGCGGATTGCAATTCAATTTTTCCATTTTTGTTCCGCACATCTCAGCTGCCAACTAGAATTAGGTTTGATGAATTCTAACACCTTTGAGTAACTATTTAAGCCAACTACCATCAAATTACTGCTATCAATAGCAGCTATTTATTCGAGAAAAGTTCTGCTTTTCCAAACATTAAACGAGTTGACAGCCAACTGCTGCCGTCACGGTGGGATCATAGTGCGTAATTGGCAATTTAATTCTATCAAGGCTGCTTGCTATTGACAGCACGCTAACTAAGCTTGCACAAAGATACATAGAAATATTGCAATTTAACAAACACTCATACACAAACACATATTCATATATACTATGTAAGTAGGTATGTATGTAGGTATGTATGTATGTAGATATCAACACAGAAGCTTGATAAAAATATGTAACTTTGGTAATAAATACAAACAAATTAGAAACAACAATTTGCGAATAAGGATAACAACAACTGCTTAACTGCTTCAACTACCGTCATTTGGAAAGTAAAACAGCACAATTTCAACTCTAATTGAAAATGTTGTGCCACAAAAAATCGCTATTATTTAGTACGGTTAGTAAGCCGCAAAGTTACAAATATTGCAATATTGCAAACTGTCAACAACAAAAAAACCATTTGTTAATCATCATAGAAGCGCATAGCTTGGCAGCTCCACTTAATTGCAACAACAAATGGGGCTCATTCCATCAGGCAATATGCAAACGACTGCATCGCAATAACTGTGAATATCCAGGCAGAAAAAACAACAGATGATGGTGGCGCGTAACGAGCAAAAACAAGAATTTGTGCACAATAGGGTGGCCAAAAAAAAAATGTTTCCCTTCGCCACCGCCAGATCTAAAGAATACCCTAAATAAGGAGAAACGTATTTTTTTATTTTGAAATCGATCAATTTTTTTTATAAAAAAATATTTTTAAACGAGGTTGCCATCTTTCTAAAGAATAGAACAGTGATTATTAAAAGCTTAAGCTTATTTGATACCACAATATGGATATCACACGAAAGGTGTGCGTATAAGCTTTAAACTAAGATGCTTTTAAGTAGGGTTACCGCTAAGATGAGGTAATTATGTAATTATACTAAAATGTGATTTTAAGTCCAATTAGACAATAAACACAGACTTTTGTTTAAAATCCAGCTTCACTCATTGAATTTCATTTCATCGTTCGTTCACAACGTGCTCTGTCCTAACTTGTCTGTTGTGTGCTAAACATGGTTTGATATTAAGGAACTGTATATTTACATCTTCTCCGCTCATTTTATTATACGCTAATATTTCTCTAGCATCATGTTCTACAAACGACTTTTTTAATTATTTCGCGGTCACCTACATACGTTTGTAGGATACAAATCCTCAAAGAGTATTTGGAGAATGATACAATGAATGAGAATGTGACAGTCCTTGGCCAGGTTTGAAACTGCGTCCTTCAGTGGTGTCAACTACGGTTGCGTACCATTCTTCGTCGACGTTTTTTGACGCGCCTTTTTTCGTAACTTTTCTCACGGGTCCCCGTCCGCGTTCGCCGTCAAAACACACGCGCCTTTAGCATTGCACTGTACACTCCATACGATTTGTAAGCCCTAAAAAAACTAACCGGTTTTTAATAAACTTTGCAAATACATATCTCAAAGTCATTTTTAGCAACGGCACAGTTGATATTAAATAAGGTTCAGTTGTAACAAAAATGTATCATACGTATGTATCCACTTAAACTCTATTTCCTCCATAAATTAATCCATTTATATAGAGAATGTTATTCGATAAGCTTCCTGATGTGAACAAATGCAACCCACTGCGAACAGAGTTCAAAGCAACAGCGATTGGCAAGCAACAAACCCATTTGCACCAGACCAAAAGCAGTAAGTAAGGGCGACTTGAAGCAATGATGCATGAAAACGCTAAAGTAAACTATAAAACATTTTCAGAGGATTACTTGTTTTGATAACATACCGACAAAGGGGCGCTAAGTCACTGGCAATCTTGCCCAACACGTCGCCCACGTTGCAGCGCACAAAATTTGTGTTATTCAGGCGTTGCACACACATGTCTTCCATTTCATTCGTTGGTTTTGTATTTTTCCAACTACAACAACAATATTGGACCAAGCAAAAATAAATGCAAGGGCATTTTCATACAGACTGTTTCCGAATGATTGCACTTTTAATGCATTTCGGACCAGGTGGTCGGTCGTTGCTTTCATTTGACTTACTTAAGTTGAGCCACTGACTATTAATTTCGCATTTATTTACACCACTGAGCTAACAGTTTTTTCCACTAGCTCTTTCTTATTTGTTTGCAAATGCTTTTTTTTTTCTAAGCGTATCGCAGGCGAGCGGCATTCTATTTGACTGTTGCATGAATGTGGCGCTCCATGCCACGCCTTAGGCGTCGTGCCATTTTCACTTGTTCGGTGCAAAATTGCAAACGCTTTCAAATAGCCGGACAGCATGCAATGAGCTAAAAAAAACAAAAAAAAACTATTGCTAGCTGAGATACATTCAAAGCATATTTGCATTTTTTCATATGTGAATACATATGTGTGTGTATGTAAATATATGTATGTATGCTCCCACAAAGGACATATGTATGTATGTACTTTTGTATGTGCTGATGTATGCATGCGTCTGGCTGTTAAACAAGCTGCAGTTTTCAGTTGCTGCCTGCGAGAGTGAAAATTGTTGAATAATGAATGGTTCTACTTGCATTTGTTCTATGTACCTATGTGTATGTAGATGTGTTTGCATGTTGCATGCAACACCCGCTTTCACAACAGCCCCATCCGGCTGTGCAAGAGCAAGCAAATAACATCGCCGCTGGTTATCATGCTGTTAGTTGCACAGTTAGTGCAAAAGTAAAATCTGTTCGTGACAAGCTAACGTTATCGAGCATCCGAAGTTGTAAGAAAGTGCATGAAATGCAAAGAAAGTTTTTATAAGAACGTTTATAAGTGCATTTTACTTTAAAGTTAAACTTAAGTTTAATAAGTTTCAAGTCAGGATAACTTGCTTTATAATCCTGTTCTTAAGCACTAAAAGTTTTGTTTCAGTTATTAAATGAAATTATTGATAGTTACATATATGTATACGACGCGATACCCGAATAAACCGATAGCATTTAAAGCGATTGATTGATGATTTATGAGATATTATTAGCTATTAGTGGCCTTAGGGACCATCTCAAGACTAGCCTGTGATTAGTCTGAACCATTGCAGGGAGTAATTTTGACTAACTTCAGCTTGTACACTAGCTAGTCTCATTAATTCATAGAATATATTTATATGGGATAAGAAGGATCTAGAGGATTTCGAGATGTATATTCTACTACTCAAGATCTATGGCACTGTTTGCGTTGAAAGCGACGAATTTTTAAGAGACGTATGACGAATTTTTAAGAGCTCTTCAGCGACATGAATATAGTTAAGCGCATAAACGTGTGCATGACGGCGCTCCGGTGAAAAAAGGGTTCGCCTCGATACCCATGGATTAGGTTGGACTAGATTTAAGTTATTGTCTACGTACAGTAGAGGAGAGAGGCTCGCTTGGGTCCATTGTTTTTGGGCGCTTCTACTGTTGTATCAGCATCCTTGAAGTCTGCAGCTAGGAGCTGGTCTCACCAGGACTTGATCCATGGTTTTGTTCCTAGGTCAAAGTCGCCATTTGTCACACCAACTTTCCCTAGATCGCAGCTGGTTCACTCTTCTCTTTTATAAGGGCGTCTTAAGGCGACAGGTTATTTACCACGGGTTCACTCGCGGTACCTCCCGTTTTCTGAGCTTTTCCCTGTTTCCAATTTTTGGGTTTTGAGGGCTATGGAGTCCAACGCCATTAGGACGGGCAGCGAGTCTTCGTTCATCACGAGCGTGATATATCTCAGCTGAACCTTCGCCTCGCTGACATTCTCTACTCTCCAACCTTTGGCTATCGGAGAGGTCTCGGTTATTTCCCAGCATCTCAATATAGACCCGCCAGTGGCCGCCCACTAGCACGGACATCCAGTTGTACGCCGCCGAGTTTCGCTCAGTATGCCCCTGTCTACTATTACTCGAACCAGATAGTCTCAAGCGACGTCGTTAATGGCTCTATGTGCCCGCGGAAAGTTATTTAGGCTGATACAATATTGGGACCTTAACTTTTTAG
Source organism: Rhagoletis pomonella (assembly GCF_013731165.1). Taxonomy (NCBI): domain Eukaryota; kingdom Metazoa; phylum Arthropoda; class Insecta; order Diptera; family Tephritidae; genus Rhagoletis; species Rhagoletis pomonella. Next base: position 43,704 of record NW_023459821.1, on the reverse strand, counting down.
ATTCCTTTTTAGTGGCGTTGGCCACTGACCGTTTCTTCTTCTAACTCGGTACACTGTTACCTTTACCTAAGTTTTATTATGGTACCATAATTATTTCTCCAGTTATTTATTAATTCCGCACCTCCATACAAAATTTCCCACTGTGCACCGTGAGACAGTAAATTTTACACAAAAGAAAAAAAATTTTAATATAGTTACAAAACCGCGGGCCAAAATCCTGGCGCCAGAGAGAAAAACTAAAAACGCAGTTTTACTATAATTAGCCCACAGTCTCGTGCTTCGTGCGTCTTGAAATTTTTTGTTTTTGTCGCACGGAGTTACCTTTGAACTTCAGCTTCACTTTATATGAGTTATTGCATTTTAATACGCAAACGAAAAGTAAAGTAATAAATAAGGAACTTAAACAGTACAAGAAGTAAAAAAAGTAAAAAAAAGATAAACAAAAACTTTCAAACTGAAAGATCTTAGGCTCACAAAGACGCAGCAGCTACGAAAGTTAAGGAAGCTGAGGGGAGAGAAATGACTAACTCAAAACAAAAAAGAAGAAACAAGCAAATATTGATTATTTGCACATTTCGGTATCAAAATCCTTTTTTGTGTGGGTGGAGCAGGAGCGGCTGCCGGTCGATTACCTACCACAGCAGCTGCCGTCAGCACAGCGACACACTAACAGGGCAAATGAGTGGCTAACGTATCTTTGCATTCTTTGTGGAAGAAAAAAAAAATAGCGCGTTTATAAAATTTTCATTTTCACATTTTTTCAGCGCTCTGCTGTTGTTTAAAAACTCTTTTGCTGACATTCGTGGAACTTTGCAAAGCAAAAGCATTGCAAATTCATTCATGTAATTTCTTCCTTCCCATCACGACCAGCACTTTTGGCTGCACACTTTATGCTATTTCGGTTTTTTGTTTTTGTTTTTGTTTTTGCCTGCTAGAGATTTTCCTTACCCTATGGCAGCATTTCGCACTTAGCGCCCGTGATGTCAGGCAACGGGTATTTTCCACAAATCAACATTGACATAGACAAGTGTAGCAGCTGTGGATCTGTTTTGCCAGCAGTGGAGTCACTTTCAAAGCCCAAGTGTATGAGAACTACATACATATATACATATGTACCTATAACAATATTCAAAGCTTAACATCGCATGCGGCTGCTTGGCTAGCTGTTTGCCTCACGCTTGACATACCATGAAAAATGGCCATGGCTGGCTGGCTGGCTGCCTGGCTAAGCGTGTGGTGGGAGGGGATGAAAAATGAGAAGCGCAGTAAACAAAATGTGAGAAAAATATAAACACAATAGCCGCAACATGCCAACCAAGTGATAAGTGGAAAGCGCAAACAGAGACAAAGTGAGGGGGGCGGGGGGGGGAGGTGACAGGAAATGGAGGTGGAGGCAACACTTCGCAGCTGCAAAAACCTGTTTATATACTGAGCTTGCTCGCATTGCGCTCACAATTCGTGGAGGCCAGCATAATCAGATTTTCCACACGTTCGGGTTTTCTTCTCCTTTTTGTGTTTCTGCCTTTTATTTATTATATGTTTTTTTTTTTTTTGTTACTGTGGTCACCAGGAAGGATACGTTACAATGCAATTACAGCTGGGCTGGCGCAAGTTAAATGCTCGCTTCCTTGTTGTATCCACATTTAAGGACCAACAGCAGGGGCAACCGCATTGGAGCGTTTAAAGCAGCAACACATCATACGGTATGCTGATACAACTGATTGCGAGCGGCAGGTGGCTACTGTTATCCGCAGTACATTGAAGTAGTAGTGGTTGGATTGTTTGGCGGAAACATGTCTAAACTTGTGCGATAAAACGGCTACAATTTGTCTTAGAAGCTAGCGTGCTGGCGTTTGTATATGTTGGGATTGAATAAATGGGATAAAAAGGGATGCTGAATGAGTAAATTCTAAGTAACCTCCAGTGAAATGAGTGCTTGTATTTACACTCGAAAGTAAACGAGAGATAACAAGTGAGCGTGTGAGTTGTACGAAGCGCAACCAGTGTGTGCACCATGTATTTACTCAATCTCGCTCTCTCCACTACCTTGAAACAGTTTGCCTCTTTTGTCAGCAACATTGGCATTGAAAAAAAAAAAACAAAACGCAAAACTCAAAGCTGATTTATCTAAAAGATAACTTGAACTTTCTTAGGCCATCTAAAATACTTAAAAAAATCTGCGGTGTGCAGTGTTATTTTTAAAGAGCCCCAAATTTGCAAAACTTGCTAACAAAACGAATTTTTTTTCGGCTCCATATCAAAATTTTGTTGTGGGTCAGAAAAAAATAATTGTGGAAAAATTTCAGCCCTCTATCTTTATTTTTCAGTTAGAGATCGCAAAAATAAGAATTTTATAGAAAAAAATTCAAAGCTTGCAAAAATTGCAAAAAAAAATTAAACAAACTTCAAAATATTGTCATCAAAATTTCCAAATTTTTATTCGGAATTTTTGGGTATGCAGTTCTGTAGCCCATTCAATTGCAGTCTAAGAATGTGCGTCATTACAGGATCTTTTTGAAGGCGCTCAAGAAAATAGATACAACTGTATCGGAGGTGGCTTTACAGAAATTTATGCGGCACATGTGGTGGTACCTCACAGATAAAGTAGCAGTATGATCACTATTCGGTAAACAAGGCAAAGATTGTGAAAAGTTTTGACAATGCAACACTTAGCAAACGGTATATATATATATACATACCTACGAAACAAGAACTTTGTGGTTCCTTATATGGTGAGTATAAATTAAAAATTTAATTTTTTCAAACACTAATTTTTATTTTTTTTTCAGAAAAAAAACTTAGAGCACTTCGTATCAGTGAAAATTACGAGATTGTTTTCACGTCTAAAAATCGAAGATAGTTTCCTCAGCGATATTGCTTCTTAATAGACGTATAATAATCCATTTCTGCATGCCAAGAAAAACGGGCTCAATGTTAAGATCAGTAAATGATGAGCGGTAAAATTAATGCAGGATTTTCACGGATTGATGACAGTTGAGGAAGAATAAAAAAATATTTGTTGCGTTTCGTACAAAGCCACAGGAAGGTATATCCTGATTGCAATAAGCCATCATTTAAAATAAAATATCCTTTGTAATGTTTTTTATGATGCAGAAATTTAATAAATAGCTTTTTTAATATTGAGTATTAGAAAAATGAGAAGTAATATTGGATAAAAGTTTCCACTGCTTAAATCCATAATAACGGCGATGTTTTGCTGCCAAATGTAAGTTTTGCGAATTACAAAGATATATACCTTTTATAGTAGAAAAATTTCTTTTTCTACTGAAAACTTGCAATTCTGAACCATTTTAATTGGTGTGTCAGGGCGTATGATGAATACAATATTATCAAATTCAACTTTTTTATCAATTTCCTTTTTCTTTAAAAAAAAAACGCCTTACATAATATTAAATAAACTAAGGCATATGTTATCTTATTTTACGATGAAACTTTGAGGCAAAATATTTCCGACAATTAACTTCGTTTTCCTAGCTCAATTTCAAATTTTCCAGTTCTACTCAAATCGTTCATAAAGGCCCGGTGGGAAAATTAAAGAAACATGCTCGAAAATGTATCATTCAAAGCTTCAGGCCCCGAAAGCATCTCAACATTATCCCAAAGTTATATGTATATGTTATATACAATCCAATTAAAATACAGTCTCAGCAATATGGCAACATCACCGGCTGCTAAAAAAAACTGTTTGCTAAATGACCTTTTGTGCTTCAACAGTTTATCTCTTCTGAAGCCCACAATACATGCATATCTATGCATGTATATTGAAGAGCCAACAAGTTTAGTTTCTGCATGCACTGAGAGCAAAACACTATTAGGAGAGCGAAAACTCGTTGCGAGAGACATTCAACGGAAATAACCTACTGCTCCAATTTTCCTGTTTTTCTTTCAAGCAACACAATTTATACTTCCCCGAAAATGAAACCAACTCAATGCAATTAGTAAATGTAAGGTAGAGAAGGAACAAAAACAACGCAGGAAATGTAAAATTTTTAAAGTGTTGAAGTTGTACTAAATATGTAACCCATGTACCTACTCTTCGTTTAGTTTCTTCAACAATATACTAAACAAATATATAGTAGCTACACACACGCATACGTACTATGTATATTTGGTTAAGATATATATAAATCAAATGCGCGCTTCCACTCCGCCGCGCCTGGGTTCAAGCCCTGGTCAAAGCAAAATCGCAAAGAAATTTCGAAAAAAGTTTTTTTCTTAACAGCGGTGGCCCCTCGACAGGCAATGGCAAACCTCCGAGTGTATTTCTGCCATGAAAAAAAGCTTCTCTTGAAAATACAATTACCGTTCGGAGTCGGCGTAAAACTGTAGGTACCACCTCTTTGTGTGACAATATTAAAGCGCACACCACAAATGAGCGCCAATCTATTATTTTTATTATACTTTCTAGTTAATTAAATGTTTAGAAAACTTATTGCTAAAAGGCAGATGTTCACTAGCAGATCTCTCAATTAGTCTTTCGTAAGGCAGAAAAGCTCTTTCAACATAGTTGCCGGAATCAACAGTAAGCTTACGAAAGACTTTTATATTGCTTGGCATTTCCATCGGGCCAATTTGAAAAAGGTGCTATTTTCCTTTATATTTTAAAATTTGAGCCTCATTAATTTCAAAAATCTCCCTGAAAATTGTCACACATGAGCTATTGTTCAAAAGGCACTTTTATCGGCAAAAAAATTGATGACCCAGTTTTTGAAAACGAATACAAATTGTCCAAGATAGCAATATAAGTAGACACCCTTGTCAAAAATTCCGCAGCAAATAACACTCTGAGACTTAGGGCTGTGATAAACTGGAAAGCTATTTCTATAGAATATTTAGAGATGAACCATATATATAAAACTTAACTAGCACTTCCTACCCAACGTATTATCAGCCTCCATAATAAAAGCTAAAAGTTTTTTGGCAGACAAATTAATAACCTCAGGGGCATCCACTGTGGCAGAACTCCGACGTCTTCTCCGGTTGTAGGTTATCATGGCAGGTTAGGTGACCAATAAGCAAATTGATGTTGGCTCTGTTCAAGAAATTTATATCTTTCTTAGCAAAAGGATAACCAATACGACTGGTCTATTTAAGGACCCCTACCTCTCCCTAGTACTTACTGCATTCTGAGTTTTCTCACGTGAGCCTGAAGGTGATAATCCTATTGGATGGGAAATATAAAATAGAATCTTATAACCAGATTACGCCATAACTAGGCAGATGTAAACAACCACAACAAAAATGAATTTTTTTTTTAGTTCAGCACCAGTGTTAATGAATAAATAGTCGAAATCCGAGCAAGTGTCTATCTATTACCAATCAGATTAGCTTTCGTTTGTACAACAAAAGCACAAAGAGTAAAACCTATCCAAAGTTTACGTAAAAATTTGCAGCAATTCACAAACACAACAATAACGTGTGGGATTAAGTGAATGGACACAGTAAACTGAAGCAACAGCTGAAGTGCTTAAGTGATGACTTCACTGTCCGAAACTATAAAGGTAACTATCGAGTTACGATGCAAATGTACACGTGAGTGTGTGCGGGTGTGTATACATATGTGGCAATAACAATATATGAATGTATGCTCGAGGTCGAGCTTGAGGACCAATTGATGCAACAGTAAAGCTGGGTATCAGCTACATATAAGCGCATCAGTGGTTATTATGGACAAGACGATTTGCGCATCTAAATACACAATATGCATTCGCACTTATATACATATACATACCCAATTTTCCAAACGACTTCGTAACGAAGTCGTTTCCGACTCGGTTTGGTGAACATTCGCAAACGACTAGCCGGCGGGTCGAAAAATTCGAAGCTTTGAAAAATGATTCAAAATTTCATACTAAAGGGTTTTCGGCATCACTTATTACTAATCCGCTGTCAAAATTGCAAAATACAAAATGGCGGATCCAGAATGACGCCTGGTAAGTTTCGAGCTTTTAAGTAGATCTCACCAGAGCGACGTCGTAACGACGACGATTCGAACTCGTCTTCGACCTGTGGCATATTGGGTGTGTACGTTAGACTGCATCACCAAAAAAAAGTTGAGGTTTTTCCGCCGGGATTACAAAATTTATTATATTTTAAGACGCCCACCAAAATATTTCGGAAAAAATACTAAGATTAAAGTGAGCTGGACCGATTTGAAAACACCTCCAAAAATGGAGTTTTTTATGAAAAAAGAGTATATTTTTGAAAAAAGTTCCCTCTGATGACAAAACCGATTAAGGTTAAAAAATCTTTTCAACGGAATCGTAGTAGTGAGATTTTTGATGCTGTTTTTTTTACTTTTTTCAAAGATTGATTTACGAAAAACTTAAATAACTGGGCCAAAACTATTTGATTTAGACTTGTGTGATCTAAGAGGAAAGGTATTTTCCAGCTGTTTTTATTTCTGTCCAAAAAGTCATTCAAGTCCCAATTTTTTATATTTATTTTTTTCAAATACCAACACATCTTAATTCAACTTTGAATGAAGCTCGTTCATCCTACCTTTCTCTTTCATCGTTTGAATGAGTTTATCAGCAAAGAAATAAAAAGGGTGAGAAAACTCCTTTCCAATGACACCTCACAAGCCTAAAACGGAAGGGTTTGGTTTCAGTTATTCAAGTTTTTCTTATACCAATCTCTGAAAAAAGTTAAAAAAAACAGCATCACAAATCTTATTAGCACGATTCCATTAAAATTTTTTTTTTAATTTTTTTTCTAATATTTCTATGCAAATTTTTTAAGCTTTAACCATTTTGTCATTTGAGGGGATTAATACAAAATCTTTAAGAAACTATTTTGTTTATAAACAACTCCATTTTTGGAGGAATTTTCAAATCGGTCCAGCTCCCTTAAATCTTAATATTTTTCCGAAATATTTTGGTGAATGTCTTAAGGTATAATAGATTTTATAATGCCAATTGAAAAACAGTACCGTTTTTTTTTTTTTGTATGGAGAGTGATGCAGTCTAATGTACATGTAAACATTTGTGTGTACTTGCACCGGTTTTATGTTGCATTAAAAGTGCTTACCGCTGTGCTGCCGTGCATGCAATTGGCATCGCTCTTCCGTAAGCACTTTTGACATACGAGTGAGTGAGTACCTATTTCGCTTACTAGCCTGAATTTGTATTTGCATTAACATTTGCATTTGTGCTCGCTTTCGCATTGATTTATGCACCACTTGAGGAAGATTTATGGAGAATTTAATGGAGTAGATAAGCAGATGTCTAAAACAAGCAAGCAGTTATTAAGCATTTTGCAATTGGACTTTGTATTTGCATAAACAATATGATTGAGGGTATTAGCTAGATTTTCAGTAAATAAAATTTAAATTAGTTTAAGCATACATATGTATATGTGTGTATGCACACTATTTGAACACAAATTTAGTGGGTTAGAAAATTAGTTATATTTTCATGTTATTTACTTAGCTACTTCGCCAGAAAATTCACGTGCCATGCTGAGAAGATAATATTTTGCTAGGTCAGAAATTCAAAGTTAAATAAAATTTTTTTAGAACAAAAAGGCTTTCCACATTCCTGCAGATGTTCTTTATGGCGCAATTCTTGGCCATGAAATGTATAGTTTCCACTAGTGATCCGCCAACTGATGTAACTTTAACTTTGTATTAGTAGTGCATGTTACTGTCGAACTTTTTTTCTAGTTTTTTTAAGGGTCCCAAATATATTTACACTCTCATCGCCAGAAAAATTACTCACATAAAAGCCCCCTTAAAGAAATAGAAACAAATAACAAAAATAATAGTACGAAACAAACAAATTGCGAAAGTATAAAAAGTCTTCTTAAGTAACGGAAAGAAATAAAAAAAAATCGAAAACTTACTTCACGGCAATGCACTGCTGTTTCTCTCATATATCAAAACAAAAGTTTCGACATTCCCAAATTTATTTTGGATTCATTCAATCTACTAAATATTAATGCGCTAACAATAATTTTGTCGCGGTTTGTTTAGCGAGCAAGAACACCATTGGAAAGGTATTTTTTTGTAGATAAGGAGAATTTTTATTGTTTCAAAATTGGTTGACAAAGGCATCAGAAATGTTATTATCGAAATTTAAAAATTTTCTTATCAACGAAGGTTATATTTATTATGCTTATTAAATTATCGGAATGTGGCGAGTTATTGAAAAATGTCAAAGTTATCCAAATTTATCGAGACACAGAAAGTTAGTAGTCGAATTGTACCGATAATTATCCAGTTTTAAAAATTTATCGGATTAGCGAAATTTGTCAAGTTAATGAAATTTTATTTTATATGCTTATTATTGCATAATCAATACAAATTTATCGAGTGATAAAAAATTATTATTGAAATTTTTCGCTTTATGGAATCAAGGTTGTTGGAATTTTCAAAGTATATTGGGCTATCAAAATTTCAAGTAGTACATGAATTTATCGAGTTATCACTACTTATCGAGTTACCAGAGAGTTTACAGTTATCGAAATTTGTCGATAGATATGGACATTTATGAAGATATCAAAATCGAGTTATGGACATATATCCAGATATGTAAATTTTTCTGTTATCGAAATTTTTCTAGTTCCGGAAACGCACAGTTGTCTTTAATGAACCATGATCGAGTTATCGGAATTTGGTCTTTTCCAAATTCATTGAGTTATCAATACGTATCGAATTGTCGAAATTTATCGACTAAGATCGAATGTATCGAATTATCTAAATTCATAATTTTTTTTTTTTAATTTTTCGAGTTATCGAGATACATGCTTTCGTATCACCGTAATTAAAAATTGTATTCAATCTTATCTTATTCAAATATCACTATAATTGAAAATTGTATTCAATGTGGGTCTGAATTTTCCCCATTCCATCATATGACTTTGACGCGTAATATGACAGTCCCCACATGAATAGTTGCGATCCCGTACGAGTTCGGACTAGTCAGAAATAGTCAGAATCAGTCAGATTTTACTGGAAGTCGATCCCGTACTCGGTTCTCTGACTATTGAGAGGACAAAAAAGATAGTAAATACGGTCCTCTCTCTGTCAGAAGTTGCCAGTTTTAGTCCGAGAATTTTTCGCTGGTAAATTCTGGTAAATGTGTCAAACGATCAGCTGTAGTGTAGCACTCTGCGAATTCATGTTAGAAAGTATTTAATTACTTTTTTGAAATTTGAAAGTATTTTTGGTTATTCAAATGTGTGAGCTGAGTGTGTTTACATACCAAAATAAGCAAAAATTTACAACCAAAATTTGGAGGTTCTGTTGAAGTTGACAGAAATTACCACTTTTTACTAGAAAGCGATCCCGTACTTTTCAATGTTACTCTCTCCCTCTGAGCGAATTTTTATTTTTTGACAGTTTTACTAGTCCGAGTCCGAGGAATATGGGATTGCACCTAATATGAACTTGTACAGTTTCTAAAATCACTTGGTTATGGAAAATCTGAATTAACTATTATTCTCTTATCAATGCTGAAAAATTACACTTCACTGTTGCTAAAATTAATTCTGATGGTCCTCGTGTGCATAACAATTACCCTTTTGCATTTTTTTAACGGTTTAACTGTCAGCGGATTTTTTCTATACGTCCTTTTAAGACCTTGTCGACCTAGCCTTCTAAATTCTAATAACTCAATTTCCGCCCCTCTAAACAGAGCTTTACCCGGCATAAAATCAGCATTTTAGAAAGTGACGAATTTTTCCTTTGAAACGTAAAAATTAGTTAATAAATACTAAAGTTGCAGCGACATAAAAGTTTATATTTTGACCGTATAGAGAACTCATACGCCATGGCAAACAAGTAAATCAGGCAGACAGGCAAGTAGTAGCACATCGTTTAGCTTTGAGTTTTAAAACCCAGTGTTTTATTACTACACTCAAATAAATTACCAAAAGTCCACATAAATCCCGAGTCTACTTGACTAGTTGCCTGCCAGCCTTATTTACTCGTTTGCCATGGCGTATGAGTTATCTATCATCATAAACATTGAGTCCGGTCGAAATAATATTATGAGGGTTACTGTGTTAGGGTACTTAATTGGAATCTGTAGTTTAATACGCTCACATAAATTTTTTTCCGCCGATTCCAAAACCAAGAATATTGCGAGCCCTAACCGCGAAAATAACGTAAGCGACATTTTTTTCAAAATTTTCTTTTTGATGCAGAAATGTATCTAGATGCTCTAGGAATATTTCTGCATTAAAAAGAAAATTTTAAAAAAAATTTCGCTTATGTTATTTTGGCGGTTAGGGCTCGATTGGTATTTTTCTGTAGATGAGGAGAGTTTCATGGTTTAAAAAGTGGTTGAAAATTGTAGCCAAAATCGTCGTTTAAAAATTTCCGTATATGTGTACAGTGGTCGGTGCAAATTGTTCAATTTGAGTTGTTTTCAATTTTGTTTTACTTCGTATTTTAAATTAAGCTTTGTAATAAAGATAAATGATAACGATTAAGAAAAAAAAGGGAAGGCAAAATTTAAGATAGAAACGAAAATGAAGACAATGAGAAAGTTATCAAGCTATAGAAACTTATGGGATTATCGAAAATTTACAAGTTAATGACATTTATCATATTGTCGATATTTATTGAATTTGTAGACTTAATGAAATTTATCGAGTTATCGTAATTTCAGCTTACAGAGTTATCAATATTTATTGATTTGCTGAATTTTTTACGATGAAATTTTCTAAATATATCGAGTTATCGTAATTTCAATTATCAATTGATATCGACATATATACGCTTTTGAGTTACCGAAATTTATCGAGCTCTCGAAATGCACTATTAACTATCGAAATTAATCGAATTATCCAGATTTTTTGAGTTATCGAAATTTAGAGTTTTTGAAATATATCAAATTGTCGATATATATCTGGAAATTCATCGACAAACTGGAATGTATCGGGTCAATTCCAAGTCCGGCCAAAGTCCGTTAAAGAATATATTCTGAGTTCTTATTGATCCTATAGCGGAGAACGAAGCCAATCTTTGGAGTTTATTTACACATAAACTAGCCGGTATGGTAGCGTGTTTGGAGCAGAGGCTCGGCCAAACACTTAGCAGAAGGTTAAGAGCCAAAAATGTACCTATTATTAACAAAACATATTTATGTACAACAAGGACACTAAACTAACACCCGCTAAGTGCTCTAACGGGAGCAACCATAATTCATGTTGTCAAAATGAAATCTCTGCAAATCCTTGAGCACAAAAAGGTGAACATGTAATAACTTTTTGTTTTTTGAAAACACTGGACACATCTAGTTTGAGTGGCAACATAAGAGCACTAAGCGTTCAGCGACAGTGGCAGTAAGCATAGTGCATGTCAATGCAATGCGAAATCCTTGACTTTGTCAACACTTGACCACTTGTTAACCAGCGGGGAGGGAGCTATAAAAAAAGAACCCCAAAAGAGAGCGACAATTGTTAATAATGGCACAGTCAGCAGTTGGCGCTCAGCATACAAACGAATTCAGCGCAGAGTGCTCAGCAGTGTTGCCGTTTTGATACATATGTATACAATTGGATATATTAAATAAATATATTATATTTTCGCCTTAAATTTTGAGGAACACTTCGTTTTTTCCTCAGTGTAATTTTGGATACCTTTTCCCATAAGTAGTTGAAGGACATTTTTTTTATTTATGTACGAGCTATTATAACGTTTTTAACAGTTAATATAATATAAATTTTTCTTGAAGGCGGAATTTACAGACAAATTCAAATTTTTGAAAATTTTTTTAATTTCATAGATAGCTTCTAATCCACTAGTTTGTTTGAAAAACATTAGGGCTGTTCAGGATCTTGTGCTCTTGCATTTGCATATTCGTTGTATTTGTAAATTCACAACAATAAAATGCACACGATTGCCATGGCAGCAAGCCAAAATTTGCAAATGCAATTCCAACTGCAAATCCAAGACCATTTCCACAACATCCTGAACAGCCCTATTGTAATCATAATAGCTGGAAATAACAATTTACTGAACTAGCAACCAATTTCACGAAAGTAATTCAAGTGAAAAATAATTTAAATTTTTTGAATTTTATATGGAAATTGACAGAAAATAAAAAATTATTTTTCATTAAAATTACTGGTGAAACCGGCTATAAATGTAACAGGTCAAAGTTAGTTTCAATTAGTATTATTTTTATAGACTAGGAAACATTTTTTACATGTATTATTTGTAGGAATCTAATCGTAGTAATAAACATTGAACATGCGGAAACTTTGGCCCGTAGTTGTAGTCAGTATTTTTCCATTCTCAGAAACAGATCTAGGAAACAAAGACCCGTAGTTATAGAGTAAAAATTAAGTCAACACTAAAGTTAGTTTTGGCTTTTTTGACAGGTATCCCATCGAAAATTATGTCAAAAAGCTGCAAATAACTTTAGAGTCGACTTAATTTTGATTATAACTACGGGCCTTTGTTTCCCAAATCCGTGTCTAAGTTTGGGAAAATACTGACTACATGTTAATGAGTTTGTTAAGGGGCCGAGTTTCCTTTCCATAGATGTACTGTGTAAAAATGTCCGCTCTTTTCGGTGGATACATTTGAAAACAGTTTTCGATTTTTTATGGATACTATAAAGGCTAAGGCAGTGGCAACACTGGTGCTCAGTTGCTCAAATTTATGAGCAGAGAGAGCGCTTTTAATGTTTTTGCAATGGCCTTTGCTCGCCGTAGACGTTACGTATACGCACTGTCTCACACAATGAGCAGACGCATTTACAATAGAGCAAAGAGATATGTGCCACTAGGTGTGTGTGTGTGTGTGTGTATGTGTGTCAGCATTATGGATACGGGATATGAGGTACATCACATTTAGTGCAACTATGGACATATCGAAGAGCCAGCAGCTGGTCCAGTTCACTACATTTTCGATTCAGTTCAGCATGAGAGTCCAACGTTGGTAGACGTTTTAGTTGGCATACGCTTAAAAGGGTTATGAGAAATATTTTACATATGTACACATAATTGAAATAATGAAAATAAATAAATTTGAATGAATATTATTTAATAGTAAAAATTTAATTATCGATGAAAGAAAAATTCCGCTAAAGCCATTTTTCGCAGCTCAAACAGCTCAACAGCGTGCAGCAAAATCAGTAAGCACGAAGTGATAAAAGAAAAATCAACACCTATTTAAGGCGCGAGTGTAGATACAAAAGCGAACAGTAAGCGTTGAACAGCGAGAGGCTGCAACCGAATAAACGGAAAGCATATAACGGATAACTATTTTAATGACTTTGGAGTTAAACTCGCGAAGTTACCACTTACCATATGCACGGCTACACGCGTGTTTGTGTTAAGCTGATAAAAAAAAAATAAAAAAGCGGTTACAATTAAACAAATTTGTTAAAGATAAAAATTAGTAACCGTAAGTGAAACTGAAGCCATATTTTTTTTGAAGCAGCCAAAGTTTCTTAACGCATATGCTATTCAAAAATATATCTATACAAACACCAGTTGTCAGTGAAGTTAATATAACGGTGTCCAACTGCAATATTTTTGCTTCCAACAGCCAAAACAGTGCTTCTGTGTCTTTATAAAACAATAGTTTCACACTTGCCAACACACTTAAAAATTCAAAATGACCGAAGTGATTGAACTGAATGTTGGTGGCGTACATTACACCACCATACTGGACACACTGCTGCAGGAGAAGTCCTCACGCCTACACGAACTATTCAGTAATCTAGATGCGCTGGTGAAGGACAACAAAGGACGCTATTTCCTCGATCGCGACGGCGTACTCTTCCGCTATATATTAGACTATATGCGCGACAAGCAGCTCAGCCTGCCGGAGGGCTTCCGCGAACGACAGCGCCTGCAACGCGAAGCAGAACACTTCAAATTGGCCGGTATGTTGGAGAGTTTGCGCAGCGGTAGCGACATACGTCCACCTGGCTGCATCACAATTGGCTATCGTGGCAGCTTTCAATTCGGCAAAGATGGTCTGGCCGATGTTAAGTTCCGCAAGCTATCGCGCATTCTCGTGTGTGGGCGGGTGGCGTTATGTCGCGAGATTTTCGGCGATACCTTGAATGAGTCACGCGATCCCGATCATGGTGGCCCAGATCGCTATACATCACGTTTCTTCCTCAAGCATTGTTTTATTGAGCAAGCTTTTGATATGCTGCATGAGCGGGGCTTCCGCTTGGCGGGCAGCTGTGGTTCGGGCACAGCGGGCTCAGTGGCGGAACCCAAGCCGGGTGTGGATACTGAGGAGAATCGATGGAATCATTATAATGAATTTGTTTTTGTGAGAGAATAAAAAGCTGTCGACGACGGTAACGGGGCGGTGGGCAGGCGTTATGGTGCAAAAGCAACAGGCATTCATTTGTTTGGGCTTTGAAAGCCAAAATAACTAAATAAGTGAGTTCTAGGGAGAGCGTATATATATTTGAAACATAAAAAACTGATAATGTGCATGTAAGTAAGTTCCATTGTAATTAGTATGTTAAGCGAATATATGGAGAAAAAACTATATATATATGAAAAGTAGAATAAAAATGCAAAACGCATACCATGTAAGCTTAGTAACTGCAGCAAAAGATAACACATACCTACATAACTTGGGCTTATAAGCAGACCGCAAGTACTTACAACCGCACGCTGTCCAAATTTTTCAGCCAGCAACAGTCCTCGAGTCCTAACTGACTGTAGACACAGAGCAGCATGTCAACGCTATCAATATTTCGTAGTCCAAAGCGAGAGGCGTGCGCGCGCGTTTGCCATAAATAAATGACATTTTCTATTTTTTTTATTTTTTGTTTTCTAAATTAGCACTTACAACCTCCAAGTGCTGGTGTTAAATACCACTCAGCCTGCGGTAACTTTTTAACGCCTCTAGTTGCGTGAGAAGGTCAAAATATCTTTATTCCAAAGCAACTTGAAAAAGAAAAAATAATGAATGCCAAGTAGAAAAGTATTTCTTGGAGGCTTAAATGTGTAAGTAGTTGGAAACGCATGCAGCATTGCTGCTTTTATGAGTGCTACGCTGCGTAAATTTTCCAAAGTTAAAATCTACAGCTCGCTATGTAGGTACTGCGTAAAGTGGGAAAATACATGTATGCATACATATAAAAATACGTACATAAGTACATGCATCCATATGTTGCTCTAAGCATACTTTCATGCATTCGCTTTAAGTAGCAAAACGTGTGGCAATTAGCATAAAAAATAAGAGACATATGGCTATGCAAAATGCAAAATAATTATAACTGCCAGAGTACACATTTAGGTACTTACTCTGGTAGGCTGCGTGGAGGACTAAGTACTTAAGTAATACGAAAAGTGGACATTTGAATAGCGTATTTATTTTTATCCAAAGCTTCCCCACTAAAATTGAGAGATAAGTTGAAGTAAGTTTTGTTTTTATATCAAAGGTATAAGTGCATAAAAGGTATAAAAAAATTCAAGAATTCTTATATAAATATGCATTTTTTTTTACGTTAAAAAATGTAATGCAAAATTATATCTCATCCATTAACTTGGATTATGGTAAGTTAGGTTGAACAGGCTGTCGGTCGGCACAACAGCACAACTAGACCCTTATTCCTTATTATTTCAATATTTCTCAGCTACAAGATCGCAAAATTATTGACAAGACTCAAATATGTTTTCTATAGCATATTACGATTAACCTTAAATTTTTTTTCATATCACTCGTCACGCGATCAGGAAACAGACGTTGATCATACACCTGGCGGCCACACTCGATGTTTCCTTTCTCGTTAGGTCTTTTCTTGCATAGATGCCTTGGTTTGGATTGCTGATAAGTTTTTCTTCTTTCTTGATTGGCGATATAACCACTTAAACAATTTTGGAGCGAGTTGAACATAGCACGCCAATCGTTTCTTTGCTGTGCTAATTGACACCAATTGGAAATTCCTACTAAAGCCAATTGCTTCTTCAACTGGTATTCCCAACACAGAGAAGGCCTTGTGCTGCCTTTGCTCCTACCAGCGGATAGCATACTGTGTCAGGGCTGGGACATTTTTTTCCATTCATACCAAATAGCCAGAATAGCCGCTATATGTATGTATTTAGATTTGGTTAAAGTTTCTGTTTCCATGCCAGCGTGCAATAAGAAGTTAATAAGGCCCACTTAGACCTGTAGGTTATGAGACGGTAAAAAGAGAAGTTGATTTTTAAAGCCACAATGGATTATCACACGAGGTTTGTTAACACTTTTCGTTAGAATTCGTTCTTACAAGGGGAGTTCCAAGCGCCCAACATATTTCTGGGAGAGCCTGAAAGTTGTACTTACATACTTACATAAACCGAACCGCTTGCTCACAGAAACACACCCGTGTGCATCTCCACCTGCGGGACCCACTGGTGTAGTGACGCTGTTGACTTCCGTTATTCCTAAAACTGGATAAATCGAAGTGAATCCACCGAGGGTACCTCTATTTCTGGCGTGACCTACCGTGCGGTAACGCAAGATTCAGGATTGTTAATGGTTGTGCAACCGTTGCTCTATACCCAAAAGAGTGACCATAACCCATTGGACTTCTGTTTTCATTGCCAGGTAGGAGAAATTGGCATTTTCATAGTTTTGCAATTTTTTGGCATAGCAATTTTAAATCCTTTACGGTTTAACATAAACTATTTGGGGTAAATAGAAGGTTGTGGAAATGAAGTCGCAATAAGGACGAGGGTGGTAAAGGTTACTCCAACTTATGCTTCCTGCTTATGCTCTCTGCATATGGAGTATTGAGCCTGTGATTCATTGGGCCTGTGTAACCGTCATAAACCCAATTTTATTTTGGGATGTCCACGTGCGGTGAAACGCAATAGATAAGCCCTTTTGGTTAATATACTTGGAAGGAATGCGAAAAGCTGTATGGGGAGCACTTCCGACTACCTTTAATCCTGCGCTTAACACGAAGATTGTATACAAGACGCTGTTAAAAGTTTACTTCCAACCCCAGGCACGCCGACATTTTTTCAAGCTTTCAGGTCATCCCAGCCTTAACTGGCTATTGCATACCGATGCTGGCTGGCAACATTCATGAAATCAAACTTAAGTTCACTTACTAACTATTCCTTATTTACTTACGTATGCACGCATGTATGTATGTATGTACATATGTATGTATGTATATACGAATTGTGGATTTTCAAAAACTTTAATGGACTAATTGTAGCGCTGAATTTAGATGATTGTTCGCAAAACCTTTTGAACGAATGCCAAATATACAAGTAAGAGTACTTTGTAAAACAAAATAAGAAGATATGTGTAAATAAGTGCATCCACATATCATTGCTAAGTGGGTGAAATACTTAAATTGAATGATAATATTTACAAACACTTTGCTGATATGAAAATGAATTAAATAAAAGTATTAAACTAATATTAGTACGGGTCTTAGCATTTAAAAAAAAAAAATAATAATAATTAAATTAAACTACAAAACTAAAATAGGTAAAATGGATTTTAAACGAAATTGGAGCTGTGGCAAATTTGTGGCTTTAGTGCCAAAAGAACGAAAAATGTATTATGGTGTTAATTAGTAGACACAAATTTGCAACTGTTGCCAATTGAAATAAATTAATAAATACTAAAAAAAAAAACAAATGAGTAGCGTAAATTAAACAAAAAACCCCTGCAAACTTACATCACAAACAATGACTTTGTAATTGGATACAAATTGAATAAAATCATAAATCAACTATAAACTGAAGGCAACAAAACTATTTATGTATTTAAACACTAAAAACAAAAGGGCAAAAAAAAAAATTAAAAATATAGCTGAGCAAACAAAACGCATTAGTGGCTGACAGAAGTTTATGAGAACACATGTACAATGAATAATGGAATGCATTGTTAAAAAAGCATAATTGAAATTGTTAT
The DNA here is from genome assembly GCF_013731165.1 of Rhagoletis pomonella. Classification (NCBI taxonomy): domain Eukaryota; kingdom Metazoa; phylum Arthropoda; class Insecta; order Diptera; family Tephritidae; genus Rhagoletis; species Rhagoletis pomonella. The sequence continues at coordinate 25,838 of NW_023459821.1, read as the reverse complement.
TATACATAGATAATGATTAAAGCAGTAGTAGGCAGTAACAGCAACAAAAGCAACACAAACAAACGTACTACAATAATGGCACATTGCGAACAAAAACTAATGTAATAAATGAGTATCTACAAAAATATTTAAGCACACCCAAGGCAACTCTATGTATGTATGTACGTTTGTATGTATTTGTTTGTTTGTAGCTGTAAAGAAAATAATTAAAATCAACGCAAATGATAGCCAAACGCTAATGTAGAAAATAGAAAGAGAAAAGCCGACATTTTTAGAAATGCAAACGAAAATGGGAAACAAAAACAAAAACCAAACAACTAAATTGAAATAAAATGTGAGCATTTTCAAGAGGCGTTGAATGACAGCAGTCAAAACAACAGCAAAAGCCTTAAACCCGAACCACACAACAATCACCACTGGATAATGGAACCTGAACTATTTAACTACAACACACCACCAGAATTGGCAGCCAACATCCCACCTAAAATACGAGTATCTAATGCGGCTCAACGCTCTAATCTCAATTTTCTATTTTATGTATGTATTTGTGTGTACATATGGATATATATAATTATATATATATGGGTATCTATGTATGTATCAAAATAGATATATGTATGTATGTATATGTTTGCTTGTAAATGCAATGCCTAATAAAATGCTGGTTTGCTTGCGGCAGCTTAACACGCAGCCCCTTACGGTGGTAGGGGATAGCAAACTAACAACTCTACTACAATGTATGTATATGTATAAGTTACGTAACAAATCATCATTTGGAATGTAGCAACTTTTCGCATTTGTTAAAATAGTTGCACAAATTATGGCACAAGTTGTTATGACAATTGGGGAATTTGGGAATGGGCAAAGGAAGAGTATAGTATATTTTGAAAACGTAAGATAAAATATTAAAAAAGTGCTGGCTCTTAACAAAAGAAAAGGTTTAAATAAGTAAATGAAAGCAAAACTTTCAACTAATAACAGAGCTTATATTTTATTTGCAAAAGTGTTGATCTGGCAGCAGCAGTGAAACATAAAGATATTTCAATAGGAGTATTCTCTGAGTCTTGCAAAGCACTGGCACGGTGCACGGATTTCACGGTTTGCAAAGCTGTCCCATACGAAAAGCGGTTTGTACCGTACAAGCCATGCAATCTGTGCACCGTGAAAGGGCTTTGCAAGACTCAGAGAATACCTCTAATGTTTTTGGGAAAAGGCGATCAAAAATAAAATTTAAAAAATAAAAAGGCAAAATTCACTTAAGGTCAAATGGAAAATAACCAATTTCTTTAGCTTTAGAAAGTCAACCAAATTTTTGTAAAAATTATAAAATTATTTGTATGATATTTATAAGTGAGAAAAATTTATTAAGTTATCGGTAGCTATTATTTTGAGACTTATATAATAAAAGTATTATAACTCAAAGAACTTTATTTTGAAACTTATGTATATATAGTCATGTGAAAAATAACAAGGGCACGATATTTTGTTTTTACTATTTTTCTTTTGTTTGTTCAATGTTTGTTATTAACGTCGGAATAATTTATTAATTTTTTATTATGTATGTTACCGCCCAACTTTGGGCCACGTTACAAAACTAAAAAAAAAAAACAGAAAAATTCGACAAAATTTTACAACAAACTTTTTTTAAGAACTTTCAAAAAATTTTAGGTATGCAATTTTGTAGCCCAAAAACAACTAGCTCAATAAGTGCACTCGAATTTGATGAGCTATTAAACTGAATACTTAGACTTTTTCTAAAAAAAACTTTAACAAAAAGTTTGTTGTAAATTTTTGTTAAATTTTCCTAAAATTTCTACAAAGTTTGAAATTCAGACATGGTTTTTGTTAGATAATGAGATGTATTTTTATGAAAAGAAAAAATAATAAAAACTGGTCAAATATAGTGTACTTATTATTTTCCACATTACTGTAAATAAATTTTGTTCAGCACTATAAATAAAAAAAAATTGTTGGGACTAGTTAAGAGCTTTTTCTCAAACTAGACCCGAACTGGTACCGAACCAGTATCGATCTAATCCCGAAATGGCGCCGAAGTGATCTCGAATCAGTTTTGAATTAATTTGCATCACTTGGGATCAGTACGGAACTAATTCAGGCCTAGACCCAAAATGGTCCCGTAACTTTTGTGAACTGTGGTCCTCAAATAGTCTCGTTTTTAAGGCCTAAAAAACATTTATTTCTTACCCAGAATTATTACAAAAAAAAATTATAATTATGTCGTCAACTTTAGAAGGTTAAATAAGTGTTATGAAAACTTTAATTTTTATTTTAGTTTTATTTTTAGCCATTAAATGTTTAAGGCATACAACAATACGACATTTAACCCACCATCGCAAATATCCTAATACTTACCTACAGCACCCTAGTATGGTGGGCACTGAAATGCTGCCCTTCAAAAGCAATGGATTTTATTTCACAATATGATGCCCATTAATCTATGCCAAATGGACACAACAGTACCACTAATTCTGAGCTGTAGGGTAGAGATCGAGAACCTTCGAACATAGCTCAATCTTAGGCCTTACCTCGGTAGGAAATAAAACCACGGACTATATGATATCAAGCCTCGATTTTGGATAGAATTTTTTTTTTTAGATGAATCTGTAGCGGTGATTATGGGTTATTCCCTCAGGCAAATACAAACAGAAATCCATTTTCACCTTCGGGCATTAGCAAGGAGCTATTTAATATCAAATGCGGCTCAAGTTTATACTAAAAAAAAAAAAATTCTGGTATTGCATATACGAAATATGTTCTTCATTTTGCCTTTCGCTGACAGCAGCATAAATAGGTATGCATACAAGCCTGCAACTACTAACCACCGTTTTTGATTTGTGACTTTTAGTTGGTTGTTCTACACAAATGCTCATCAATCATTGTCTTCTGCATTTGCTTTCACCCTCAACCCTAGCAGCCAGTCGCGTATTTTTTCTCGCTTGAAGCATTTTTGAGTGACAGTTTTCAGTTTCCAGTTGAATGCGCTGCGTTCAATGGCTGAATGGCGGAATGACGAATTTAGTGAAGGATTGACAAAACGCACCACTAGAAGGCACACAAAACGGTTTAAGTCATTCATAATAGCTTTGCCGGTAAATGTGAACTTTTTGTAAACTTAATTTGTGGTTTTGTTAACTTTTCGATAGCACAAATTGTGCGCATGAAATATGAAGCATGAAGGGTCATGGTAACTATTGAAAAGTTTTGAAAAAGGTTCGGTGAGGCTTTAAGAAGTACTATTTCAAGAAGTTTTAGCGAAAATTATTATATTTGGTATGAGAAATTTCATATTTCAAATGAGATTCTTGAAGCTTGTGAAATTGCCTTTGAACTTTCTCAATCTAACAGAACGGTGTTTTTGAACTTATACCACACAATTTGAATTTTCTATACATCGTCTCTCATTCACATCAACATAATATTACAAAACTGTTCGCTGACCTTCAAAATACTACATACTTTTACGTACATATCACTTATATATGAATGTGAGAAATAACAATCAGAGACACCACTGCGTATGAGTAACATTTTGCATTTTCTATGGCAGCCGGAACGACCAGCTCCCAAATCGGATGTCCTTTCTCTTGAACTGCAGTTTCCCGCTTATCCTAATTGAGAGGGAGGTTAGGCACTGCCCGATCAGTTTTAACCAAACAAGCTTTGGGTGCTGATTGACACTATATATCAAACCAGATGCTTGCTTCCCTCATCAGCGTCACATCATTACGCATTTTACCTACTGCTACAGATATAATGTTTTAAATTAGCCTTATGAAATGATGTATGGATATTTGAAAAACTAGACACGCAAAATTTTGGAAATTTTGTTTCATTACATAAATGCTGGACAGGCCAGACATGAAAGTTTTAACTTATTAAAATCTGCAGTTTCTGTTAAAATTAACATAAAATATGTCCTCTAAAAAGTAGAAAAGGATAAATGAGATATTAAAAGTCGACATAAATAGCTAAACAATAAAAAGTGTAGATGGAAACGGATTTATTTGCATACATAGCATTTCCGCACTTTTTGCTAAATTTTGTATCCACCTTCTAACATTCAATAGTCGTTGTCTACCTTTTATCGCACATAATTTTTATATGTATATTTTAAAGGGGAAATGTTGTATACACTTGTTATTACCAAGACATAAGATACTACCATTTTTTATGTTGCAATTTTATGTCTGGTTTTGAGTAATCCAACATTTATGGGCATTATGTTCAGTTTTTTTTATTTTTATTTTTTAAACAACTCCAATGTGTGCCAATTTTTAAATAATCATATATTTGTGTACGGTTTTAAGTTAACAAAAAATTTATATCAGATTTCTTATTATCATAAATGTGTTTTCAATTTTCATATGATCCAATTTCAGTTCAATATTAAAATGGTCTAAAATTTAGGGTGAATTTTTGTCTACTAAGATTTAAAATTAACTATTGTATATGCCGAACTCTTATATAACAATATTTATGTCCAGTTTATAAACCACTACAAAAGTAAGCCAAGTTTTAAAGCACCAAAAATGTGTAAATGGATTTGACTTTCAGAAGTTCGTTTAATAATTCTTAATATGCTAGATATGTACCATTTTTCGTCAGCCAACACGAAATAGTCTGTAAAAAGTAAAGAAAAAACTTCTTTTTTTTTGTTATGTAAGAAGTAGAGAGAGACTCCAAAAGGTCATTTTAAAATATTTACTCAACAATGACAATATTGTGTTAAATTTGTGTTTGCAAAACCAAAACCACTGCTGCTAAGAAATCCACTTATAAACAGATAGAAAAAATATTGACATAAACCGTTAAGCGTAAACGATGAACTAAATTCGAGCATAAATGGTGTAGCAAATATTTTTGCAAACAAGGATGACACTTAAATAGCTACATATGTACGTATGTATGTAAAGAACGCGCTTAGTTGCTGCTGATGGAAATTTTTAATTAAATACACAGTTTGCCGAATGGTATACAATTTTCTTTTTGATTGTACACTTTGCTTTGTATACTTTCTTTTCGTACATACATAAGTAGCTATGCAATTACAAACTTATATGAAAATATTTAACGCTGATTTTCACTTGTTTGCTTGCTCGACTTACTAAATAAAATAATACACGTACAAATTTAAATAATAACAAACAAAAGTCAAATCTGAATTAAATAAATACTAGCAACAATAAATACATAAACAAAACAACTATGGAACGGCGACAAATACTGTTATTGTGTGTGAGTAGAAGAAAATGCAAATTTGCGCAGAGTAAGATAATTTGAGTGTGATTTCAAAGAAATAGTGAAGACATTTACAAACAAAATATAATTGGAAAAATAAACCTATTTATGTTTATTGCAAACCCCTAAGAAAAATCTCTTAAATGGAAACTAAGTAATTCAGCATAATGAAATAATGGTAAGATAAATACTACTAATAAATAAAAAATAAAATTGTATGGATTAAATCAAGAGGAAAACTAGTTTTGATGCAATGATGTTCAGTCTATTAAATGTAAGTATTACCAGTATGGTATATATATTTGACACCTCATTTCTTGCAATCTAACGAACATCCCACAGTTTTTAATTTTTCGCACAAATTGCAACCCTCTTCGAAAAGTAAAACCTTGCTGCAAATCGGAAGGGCAAGCCTTTTCCTTTGACACCACATTTTTTCTTTTAAATTGAATGATCTGTGCAAATCTAATGTCATTAACAAAAAATGCCCTCGAGTATTATACCTAGTACATATTTTTGAAATACGTGGCAACCCCACTCAAACAAAAAATAAAAACTGATTACACATGCAGAGACCATAAGCTTTCACTTGGTACCTCAGCTTTTAGTCCAACAAACGGAGATGTATAATTTTTGAAAAGCGGCAACCCTACTTAAAAAGTAATACATTATTGAACATCTAAAATCCGAGTCCGATCTAATAATTTTTTAGACAGGTGGCAACCCTATAGGAATTTAATGTACTAAAAATAAAATTCCCATCGTTACAGATTATACTTAAAAAATCTCGTATAAATCCGTGCAGTAGTTTCTAAGATCAGCTTGGTCAAAATATCTCGACTTTTCTTTATATTATGTATAGAAGATAGTAATTTTTAAATAGGTGGCAACCCTATTCAAAAAATGAAAGCCCTTGTAAATGCGAAGGCCAGGTCCTTTCATTTGGTATCTCATTTTGTAACCCAACGAACGGCGAAAATCTTTTAACTTTTTAATAGGTGGCAACCCTACTCAGAAAAATAATACATTATTGCGTATGTAGAAGCTAAGTCTATTCTTTTAACAGTGACGGTGCAGAACTGATGCCTACGCTTATTATGATTGAATATAGTAATTTTAATAACAGGCGACAACCCTATTCAAAAACAAAACATTTGCGCTTTTTTAGAGGCCAATCCCTTTCATGTGACACCTCATCTTTTGTAATCCAACGAACGATGCGAATCTTATAGTTTTTTAGACATGTGGCAACCCTATTAAATTTCTAAGCAAAAAAGGTTACTCTCCTGTTGATGATACAGAGTATATTAGAGAAAATCTAGTCAAAATCCGTTCAGTAGTTTTAGAGATTACACCGATTCCTATATAGATAGACAATATTTTGGCGCTTACAGAAAAACGCCGTAACTTCATTGTAGGTCGTATATTACGAACCTGTAAATCGTATTTCTAGAACAGGTCATTTTCCCAAAACATTTCCATTTTAAGCTTGACTTGCGTATGAAAAAAGAATTAAACTTCTACATCGAAAATATTGCTCATACGCCAGGTAGTACGAGTTTGAATGAGTACGGCCATGTTCAGATAAAAACATGTATATTACTGCGAAAAAATTCTGTATCGCAGTATCTCCATTTAAAAAAAAAATTAAAATTTTTTTCAGTACGGTATTTTTGAAACAATTTTTCAAATAAAGTAATTTCGGCAAAAGATAGATCCTAAGGAGCTATCTGACTACCAACGCACCTTCTTTAAAGGCATATCTGTGGAAACCTACTACACGAAATCGTTAGCGATTTTGAAAAATCCATACAAGGAGCTAACACTAGGTGTCTTTCTAGACAAAGAAGGATACGTCATATTTAACAATGTCCTCCCAGAAACGATCACACCATCTGTGCTGCACATCGGACTGGATATATCTCTGGTGGACTTTGTCCGTCTTCTCCTCAATTGGAAAACTATCTATTTGGAGATGGGTGGAGCTTACATGGCAAGATATGCGAAAAGGGACACTCCTCAAGGAGGAGTACTTTCACCATTCCTCTGGAATCTTACGGTAAACACCGCACTCATGCGCTTACAGGGCAATGGTTGCAACGCTATTGCATATGCCGATGATCTTGCTCTAACTGCAACTGGTACTTACTTACTTACTTACTTAAATAAAACAAACAAAATTCAGTTCTACGTTATGAGGCTAAAACGAAGTATTGTACAAAAACCAAATTCTAGATAGAAATTTAAAAACTCTCACTATGTATAACTCCAAACTATCTACTGACTACTTGAGAAATGTCTAACTAACAAAAGAACTCTTTACTGATCATACAAAAATTTCTTTTGCGAGGACGAATTTGCAATGTTACTTAAAACTCTGCGGATAAATTCCAAAACAATTATAAAAAATTCCCCGTGCAGCTAACATTTCGTACCAAAACAAAGCTTTTAAACAATCGGTATTAGCAACTGGCAAATTATTATGTAAAAGCTAATATTGTAATAAAGTAAGGTTCAAATTTTGCAGCGCCTCTTTTACTCAAAAAAAAAAACATGTCGCTGGCAGATAATCAAACGCCATAAAGTAAACAGCTATGCAAACATATGTACAAACACAAACAAACGCATAAAAATGGTTCCACGATGTTCTTGGTAAACATTATTAAAAATGCATTAGAAGGGCATTCGCGTAGCAAAGCAACTGGCATTGAATAGGGGAGCTAAGTTAATAAATACTTACGTACATAGATGCGACCACACGCGGTGTATCTTGAAAGGGAAGCTGAACTGAACTGGAGCTATAGCCTCTACCATAGCCACCAGATGAGTGGTACACTCCCGTTATCTTATTTTTTAAACAGCTATGTACGTATACATACACACAAATACAAAGCTCTATGAGCCGAGTGCTTCCATGCACAACCAAATGCCAATGTGGAGTGTTGACGCGAGCTGTGGCAAACCGCAAGAGTCGAAGAAAATCATAAGTGAGCAACAATACTTGGATAAAACAAACAAAATGGCATCAATTGCAGAAAGCAAAATAAAGCAAAGAATGAAAGCAAAGTAAATAAATAAATAAATAAATATATGTACATGATACAAACTTCAGGAATGGAGAAACGAAATTAAAATACAAAATAAGGCACCACTACACTTCGCAGAGACCCAAGTGGTACCACGTCCATTTATGGAACCTCAGGCATTTGCAGCTATAAATGTCAAGCTGCTGATTCAGCTGGAATTTTAACTTTTAAACTGTATTTGTGCGGCCATAATAATATTTCTGGAATTTCCTGCGAACTCGAATAGTGCACGTGAACTTCGGCATGAATAGTCTGTATGGCCAATATTTTCGGAGCACTTTCCAGTTGACTGTTGTTGCAAGTGCAGAAGTGCATGCAGGCCGAAACTACCAACAACAAAAAAAAACTTTGTGGCATGAATATGGGCAAGCGAAAGGAATGAAACTAAATGCAGTGATACAGTTTTTAATTATTTTTTGTTTTCTTCTTTATTGCTTTAGCTGAGCCACAAATAGCCAGTGGGAAAATGTAATGTATAGTAAGCGAAAAAATAATCAGTAAAAGAACCCTTTTCACATTCGAAAATGCATTTTTTTTCGCAGGGCGATATTGGAGAAATCAAGAAGCCGCCTATAGAAATAAGAAAAAAAAACGGTGGAAACCGGCTTGCAAAAACCGAGTCAATCACGCTAGTACTTGCCCTTAGGGTCTAAGGTTTTTACTAACTACTATAATTGTGAGCTGGATATAGAACAGGGATGGGCAGATTTTTGGCATTTAAAGCAGTCAAAGAGCCAGCAAGTGCTACACAAGCGGCAAATCAGCTCTCATGGTAAAGGAGATATAAAAAAAAATACATTAAGAGTATCATATATACTCGTAATGAGAGTCGGAGTACCAGAAATTTTAAAACGATCTTCTTCAACCATCTTGCGGACTCTTGATGTTGCCCCTCTTCTAGCACCTAAATCTGCCAAGGCTCCTGGGAGCCACTTTGCCCATCTCTGTTATATATAGAATATAGTGGATATAAGTTAACCGATCCGACAGGGGTCAATTAATGAAATACAGGCGTGAGCCAAGTGGATGCAACTTTATTCTGAGCGCAGTGCTCCCACCGCCTCCCCACCGAATACCTTACGGCAGTATTACACTCCAAATGATTAATGGTTCTCTTTAGTCAATTATTAAAAAAAAAGTTATGAAAATTTAAGACATCAAAAACTGGTTTATAATATTTGACTTGTAAAAGAGAAACGAGGATACGCCTTACCTTTAATTACAGCGAAGAATAGCAGTAATTTTCATTGTGTCTTTACAGCAGCTAATTTCTAATTCGTTTTAATTCCAGCTAATGCACAATTAGGATAAGAAGATTTTCGCAACAGAAAATCTGCAAAGAACCACTACAAACTAATTGCTGACAACATTTTAAACAAAAGCTTATTTGAAATATTTACCTATGTATATCTTATTGTACTATCAACACAATAGCACAAACACAATGAAAAAAAAAATTAAAACCACGACAACAAGCGAAACAATTGAAATATAAAACAAACAAGCAAAATAAACAAAAGAACAATTATTTAGCTGTGTAAATACTTACGCACACAAAACAAGTCAACACACATACACAAATGCAATTAAACAAAACACACACACACACACACACACACACATAACAAAGAAGAAATACTATGTAAACCCACCCAAAAGACGAAAGTGGTGTGGACGAACTTTCATATGAAAGAAATTAAATGAACAAAAGAGCAACTAAAAAAAGGGAGCGTCGCAGCAAAAAGTGAGACAAAAGCAACGGGTTAAAGTGTTTCAAATTAATTTACTGCCATTGGGCTGCTGTCTGATGACTGAGGCGGTGAAAAAGAGCAATCACTCTGTGCTGGTTTTTTATTCATAATCTAGTTACATGTACGTAGAGATATTTATTTATTTGCTGCAATGAACTAGAACAATAGCGCGCAAGTAAATTACAAAAATTCGAATTTGAGCACTGCTGCGCAACTGCTCTTTCACATTTGCAGCTTCAGGTTCATTAAATTTGTGCGTTTTTTCAATTCGTTGTTGTATGTATTTTTTACACTTTTACATTTTTCAGCAACAGTATTTCAGGAATTCTGCGAAAAAGCACCGAGCACTTTTGAAAATGTCTGTTAATGAATATACATATATTCGTATGTGCGTGCATACATTTGCTTGTCAGCTGTTGCCGCCTTTTAGGCGTCTGCACCTGACATTCACAGTGAGGCATGAATACGTAAGTTGAAAAAAAGCACTTACAGCTTCACAATAAGAATGTCGCAGCCGCAGTCACTTCTTTCTTTCAATACATGTATGTACATTTTACAAAAGCACGGTTAAAACGCCGAAAAGTATGCTAAATTTTTGTATGAATATGCATACACATACATATATACAAGCGCGAGTTACCTGAGCTGTGGTGCTCTTAAATTACTTTTCCTCGCAGGTAAGTATGTATGAGTGAACCATTCTTACGCATTTTTTCCTTGCACAAAAGTTAAAAGTCAAAGTCAACAAGAGAAAAGAGAAAAGAAAATACTTATAATAAGAAAATTTACTGTAAGGTAAGAAAATTTCTCAGCCGTGCCCCCAAAACGAACCGGATCGAGCTCACACATTCATCATAGTATCAACAATACGGGTATGTATGAAGCAGAGGAGATGCAATAAAAGTAGCAAAAAAGTGTCCACCTTACTTCTGGCATTCACTGAATATGTGATGGTATGCTCGTGAAAGGACAAAAAAGTGAATATTTTAAATGCCATTAAAAAGAAATTTCGCGGCTTATTTTAGTTTGATGGAGGCGATACGCTGTTGCCATTAACGGCAACGGGCGTGTGCATATAGTATATATGTATATGTATGTATATAAAAGTATATTGACCTACACACAGTAAGTATAAAAGTGTTCGTACGAGCACTTTGCGGGTACAGTTTTCGAAAGATCAAGGCAGAAGGACGTGAAAGAGCTCAGAGCTCCGAGTGCAGCCTGGCGACAAAGACGTCTCTTCCTAATATTTCTGTCCAAGTTTTTTTTGAATTCCATGATAGCTGAAACCTCAGCTTGGAATACGCTGTAAATGTTTGCTAACCTAAACGTGATGTTCAGTGTAGGGCTTCGACAGAAAACCCCTTCTCCCACCTTATCGTCCAATTTCGAGCCATCTGTATATGTAGAGGTTAATACTATCAGCTGGAGTACTAATATATTTTTCACTCCACCATGCTTGAGATTGTTTCACGGAACTTATATCAAATCACAATCTGTACAGTTAGGAATTAAGAGAAATTTATTAAATAAATATACAATAGTTCCCCTGGGTTTCCGTTTGTCACTGGGCTGGCTCTCTTATGCGAAGAACGTTGTCTTGCCAAATCCACCAGGGCTTCGCTTATGCAGATCATACTAGACCTCTGCACCTTGGTGAGAAGCATGCGGTTAACCTCATTTTCTAATGCAGGCCACCATACGATCACTATATACGGAGAATTGGTCTAACGACTGCTAAAAATATTCATTGACGAATCCGCGTATAAAGTAGAACTAGTTCGTTCATTTAAAAGTAGTTCATTGAAAAGTATGAACGACCTAGTTCGAAATTTTAAATGAAATAGGCAAATATTTAGTCATTTTCCCGCTGTTTTCGGGGACCCGGGGGGCACCTAAAACCCCACCCATTTTAAACAGTGCATATTTGAAATCGAATTTGTTGATTCAATACGGGTCTTCTTTCTTGTCCAGCTTCTATCTATAAAAACGTCTAGAAATTAGGCTTTTGTAGCAAGACTTAACCGGGCACCGTTTAGATGAGCTCCACCTTACTTGAGTTACATCTAGGCCACAGCGGATGGCCCACCTGGATGTATACCCAAGCGTTCGCTACATCAACTCACACGACGTTTCCGGAAACTTTCTCTTGAACGCGATTGCAATGCAATCAACAGTTTATGGAGCGACTTTATAAAGTAATTAAAGTTTCAAATTCTCAATACTTCTAGCTTGTCGGAAACATAAACAGACAACGAAAAATTACACTGAAGATGGCACAACGCAGAAATCAAAACAAAACAATAGACCCCTCAACATTGGTTAAAAAACCATCGAAAAGCCTTGGGCTACCTGATTTTTTATTTCATTCTGTCTACATTTATATGAGCATATATACCTATAGTACTTATATATGCATCTGAGTTGACATGCAAAAAATAAAAAATAAATCATTTTATGTGGGCGTCCCTGCTCTCAAAGCCATTACATCGCCTTATACGTATGTATATAATTATGTATGTATGTCCATGAGTACGTATTCCTGTGGCTACGCTACAAAACCAAAACCCAAGCCATTACGCACATGCGATCATTCAAGCATAAGTGAAAAAAATGTCGGTTGTAATAAGAGTATTTACCTCACTTACATACATACATAAATATATATACATATGTATGTATGTATATCCCAATAAACATTGAGGCGAACGTTCGAAATTTAACGAGAACGAAAGTGACAACAGAACTGTCGAGAACGTTCTCAATGGGAATTATATAAGAACAAAATCATCTGGAACATTCCAAAAGACAACAAAATGCGAAATATTTTCGGGGACGTTTCCCAGGGAACCAAATAAAAACGAAAGTCTGCGGAACGTTCTGGCAAAGCACAAAACGGAAACAAAAGTTTAAGTAACTTTCTATCGACGGATCATTTGGGAACTAAAGTCTCAGGAACATTCTGACAGAGAACGAAAAGGGAACAACTCTTCTGGGAACTATTCGCGAAGAATGTAAGCGATGAAACAATTTTTCGCATGGCGTTCCATTAGTTTGAAATGTTTGAATATTTGTTTTCATTTTGACCGCCAGTAGAAGTATCCACCTTGCGAACGTGCTCCATACTTTCATTCTAATTTTGTTCTCATTGAAAACGTTCCCAAAAGCTTCGTTCCAGGGTAATTACGCACATTTTGACACCTTAACTGATTTTCCCTGACAAATAGTTTATTAACTGCAAACATTGAAAAAATATACTTCCCCGTGAGTTCAAAATTTTGGGATTTTTTTTCGAGATTTTCGAATATCAGGACGAAATAAAAATATACGCGTCTTCTCTTTTCGACAAAGAATGTAAAAATATATATTTCACCCCCAAAAAAATATTGACTTGTAAATATTGTATGGAATGACCCATATATATTCAGACGAACTGATAACCTTCTCCTTTTCATGAAGTCGGTTAATGAGTACAACATTCAAATAAGTGAAACGAGCTAGTTGAATTAGCTGACTACTTGGAGCTAATTGGAGTCTTTGAGTCAGCGCCTGTAAATTGACGGAGTTACACAGCTCCAGTGTAGGCAGAGGAAGTGGTAAAACATAATGGTAACACTTTTTAAAATTTATGCTTCGGAGGCTCCTCTTTAGTGGTCATTCTCTAGCCTCCGTAGGCTTTATGAAGTGCTCAGCCACTTCTGAATGCTTGTTGAAATACGAAAATTATTGGAAAACGAACTTTTTTTGAAGTCTCACTTTCGAATTGTTAACAAAACGCAATGTTTATTGGGTTACAACACAAATGTATTGTCGGACATAAAATTATATATTTCTAATGTGAAATTTTACAGCCCACAAATAACATACATATGTATGTACATATGTACGTGCATACATGTGTATTTATATAATAATAAATACATCAGTATGTTTGCGTTTCTTCTTCTAATGGGCGTGTAGACAAATGAACGTAACACCCATTGTCACAGCAGCTAACTGAAACACGCGAAGCACAACCATCCCTGTGACGTTAGTGCACAACGGTGCCGCATGCCGCCACTACCTGCACTTTGCTAAATTACCCCGACTTTTCTTCCCATTTATGAACATTATGCTGTCTCCTCTGCTGAATTTCAAAGTCAGTTTAGCAGTTGTTGTCATTCAATATAGCGTTCCGTTTATATATTTGCTTTTATCTTCAACACTCCTTCCATTCCATTTTTCCGTTGTGGCACTGTGCACACATTTTTCAAGGGGCATTCGAAACTTAAAATGCTTTTGGGAAATCGATAATATGTTTTTTTTTTATTTAATTTAATTTTTTTAAATTTTTTTTTTTTTGAGAAATCATTTAAGTAAATTAACGGTGAGAATCAACAGTATACAGAAAAATAAGGAAACCAATTCTACGCTTTTCGCTGCCGCTATTACTATGGCATGAGGATTGCTTAAGCATTGAAGAGGTTGGCAGTTAGTGCATTTTCGCCATTCTGGTGCATGGATATTTTGTCTAAACACACAGTAGGTTGCTAAATCGAGCCAATTTACGGAATCTGCCGATTATTCTTATGGTAGCTCCTAAAAATTTGGTTAGTTGTGCTACTGTGCTCAGAAAAAAGGCTGCTAAAAATATTTCTCTCAACACATGATTTGGTAACTGTAACCCAATAATGTAACTATAACCAGATCATGTCTTGAGATAAATATATTTAGCTGACTTTTTTCTAGAGGTAGGTGTTTTTGTAATGTTTTGTGTCTAATATTTGAAAGGTCTAAAGACCTCGTCTGGTTGACAGCCGCAGCAAATCCTATAATTGGACATATCTATTTTTGCCGGATGTTTGACTACGGGCCAATGCCCCGTGATGTATGACAAGATTCTGAATACCTCTGGCCTTGATCTGCTAATCAGCTCGAAGGTTGTAACGGTCTTCTCCGAACAGCTGCCAAAAACTAGAGAATGTGGTAGGTATGTGCTTTCCTAGGCGGGTCTGCATACCTTGCCTTACTACGCTCTGGCTCAGGGAAATGGACGTGAGCTTGCCTATGTTGCGCATTGCGATAACCGTACACAAATTTAGAGTATGCAGAATATATACATATGTACGAGGTAACAAAGTGACAAAACAACGCCAGCGTAGGGTGAATAAAAAACATGAAATTTTTCCCCTTGTCTGTACCCACCCTACATGTTAATGACTATCATTTACCCTCAAGACTCTTAGCTCATGTTAACAAACCACGCCCTTACATTTCGTCATGAACAAAAAAAAAACTTAAGATTCCATTTCACTATATATTCAAGAACTTACAATGCATTTTCTTATATATTTTTGAAAATACATAACTTAATGATCTAACTGCATAAGTAAATTCGGGAAGAATTAGCGACTTGACCTAGCGAGAAATATACCTACAACAATATTAATCTATCACTATTACTATTAGTAATCGTAAATTACACCTATGGCATAATAAACTTGTCACCACTTCCAAGTTTTGTTAATGTAATGTAATGTTGTTTAATGAAACAATCAAATGTATGACTTACTTGTGCCTTTTGCGTTCTTTGCAAATATTGCCCGTTGAGCATTGAAAAATTGCTAAAAATATTATTTTTTGCGTTTGTATTTTTTATTATTTTTTTTTTTGTGTTTTTATTTTTTTATTATTTTATTTTATTTTTTTGTTTTTTTTTTTTTGTGCTTTAAAAATCGCTTGATGTTGCGGTAGCCGACCAACTTTATAAACTTTGATCGAACGCGGATATGTACTGCTGAGGAATTAGGTGATATTTTAAAGCTTTTTAGGTCCGTCAAAATTATTTAAGGTGCTCACTTAGTTTCCGAGATAATGAAGACTTTACTGGGTTAGATATAACTTAGCAAAACATCTTCATGAATTCACGAACTTACTTAATAATAATAATGAAAGTATTTAAATTGAAGTTTTAATTCTAAATTCCTATAGCAGTTATTAAGAAAGATTATGATCGTAGTTGCATCTTTTACTTTTTTTTTGTGTTAAGATAAGTTTAGTTCTGTATTAAGGCGATACTAATACTTCAAATTTTCATACATTTTATTATTATTTTTTCTGGTTCTTCGAAATTCGACCTCCGTTATACCAATTAACTTTTATACGTTGAATTCTTTTTAAATGATCAGACTAATGATTGGGACTGGATTTAACTATGTGCTTCCGTAGGTATATTCATAACTCGGGATTTATATTATATCCTCTTTTCCTACCTTCTATTCTTCCTTCTAAATCTATTTTACTAGATTTTAAAAAAAAGATAAAATAAAGTTCTGGGAAGTTATACGGTTTTTGCAGACCAGTAGTCTGTAGATTCTATTGATAGCTATTGATTGACTTGGGCTTCCGTCCCGACAAACTCGAGTTTCGGAAGCGAAGCGTAGCGGTGTCGTGTATGAATGATTGCGACAGGTGCCATGCAGCCGCTGGAAGCAGACTCGTCACTCTGGTAAAGGTTGGCGTAAGGTTAGAACTTTTTTATAAACATGCATTTTTTTCTTAAGAAATTTTAATCTGCGAGCTTTTAGAAATTGCATTTGGTGTGGAGGATTTTTTTGCCATTTCTCGATTTTTTTGATTTTTCTTGATTTTTATTATTAATTTAGTATTACCTATCATGTGGTAGGTAAAACTAAAAATAAATAGTTTATATGTACGTATACTACGGGGGTCCAAAAACAGCAAAGTCGGAATTGTAATGCTCTCACCCCCTAGTGTTCTTCTATATCGAAAAAAAGTATACCCCTATTTTTTTTATTTTGAAATCAAAAAATATTTAGAGGTCCATGGTTGCCATGTATTTTTATATGGGGACACAACAACTTTGCGTAAAAATGGTATAGAATTCTTGAAAATAAATATTTTTCAATCCGAAAACTTTCAATAATAATACCCAATTGTTTATTTATCCATTTTCTAATACTAACGATTGTTTATTAGTCACCCCCCCCAGCATTTTTCGGGGTTTTTGTGGGTTTTTGGCGGGCCCAAAAATTATAGTTGCGATGAAAAAATGGTTAAATAAACAACTACGTATTATTGTTGGCAATCTCCTCCAGATAAACAGAGTTTCCTTATAGAAAAATATGATTTTTTAAGAATTCTATACCATTTCTACGAAAAGTTGTTTTTTACCCATGTAAAATACATGAAAAAGTTTGGGTGCTTTGAGCGACCTCTAAATATTTTTTGATTTCAAAATAAAAAAATAGGGGTATTTTTTTTCGGCTAAGAACAATCCTAGTGGGTGAGAGCATAAAAATTCCGACATTACATTTTCACATGCACTTTTGGACCACCCTATTGCACACCCTTACCCTCCTATGTTCAAATTAACTTAATGATGTTTTCGAAAAAGAATTTAATTAATAAAATTAACACCTTGCTTTTGTATATAAATACATACATAAGTGAGGACTGGTCAACAGTTGTTCAGTGGCTTCTAAAATACGTTGGTTTTAGCTCGTTTGTATGTCCAAACCAAATCACCACACTTGCAATGATACGAACTACAGCAAACCATTAGCACTCGTAAACGCTGTAACAACAACAATAAAATGTACAAAACAAAACATTACCAAGCTGAAGAAAAATGGAAATTGATATGCAGAAAAAAGTCGAAAATGGACTGTGACTACATAAAAAGCCACACTTTTCACGCTTTGAACCAACCGTCTGTGCCATCAGCACATCATCATCAGTGTAGTCATATGTTGTAATATGCAATGTACTATGGATGCATATATCATCATCAATAAATATATATGCACATACATATATGCTTGAAAATTTCCGACGTGACATTGCTATCAATCGTATATGTAGTTCAACTTCAATCAATGTCTGTCTGTTTCAATTCATACAAATTACTTATATTAGTCCATATGCGACTGTGAATATACATATATGTGTATGTATGTACATCAGGGTGCATTCCATCGCAAACATAAAACTTAAAATATCTTAAGACTTCCGCTTAACTATTTTGGAAGGATACCTCCAAAAATTTTGATTTTACAAATACAATTTTTCGTCAAAAAATTTGTTTTCTTAAAGCTCACCTCAGATAATAGAGGTGTGGGTATAAATTTTAAAGGTCTGCATAAAAATGTGCAAAAATTTTATCGACGGAATCAAAATAATGAGATTTTTTGAGGTACACACAAATTAGTCTAGCTCACGTATGTATGCAAATCTTAAAATTTTTTTCCGAAATATTTTAGCGGCGGCCTTAAAATGTAATAAGCTTGGTAATTCCGTTGGAAAATCTGCAACTTTTTTAGTGGCGCACCCTAATCTACATACATATGTACGTGTTTACACCAAGCTCACAAACAAATGTTCACATGTATGTACATCTATGTAACTCATTCGTAGACAACAAATTCCGGCTGAATAGTTTATTGATTCCGTTGGGTGTGTCCTGGCGCAAAACTGAAATTTGTGTAGAAATTTGTCTCTTGTGTGTGAAATCAGTTTAACGTAAATGCAACGTTAAATGTGTTGAAATACATGTGTGCATGTATGCATACAATTGTGTTCAAATATGAGGAAGTCAAACAACTAAATGCTACAAACTGAGTGTTCAAAAATCGCGTATTTGGAAATCGCACCTTTCTTCTTTTTTGTATCGCCAAAAATTCGATAATAGGTCAATAATATGTCAAACTTATAAGATTTCAAGCATGTATGTACATATTTATTTTGTGGAATTTTTGCGATTTTTAAAAATAACAGAAAGCCACAAAAATGGAAACAAATTTTGGTGAGGCAAATATTTAAGCTTTCTTAGATAGAATTTTTTGTGCTGATAAAGAGTTCGTAAATAAAAAGTTTCCAACCGCTCCAGACTTTGAGAAAAACGTGGTCAAAATGACAAAAAATTACATTTTGGGCAATGTTCGAGAAGATCTAGCAAAGAAACTAATGTTGACAGAAGCTTACATTTAGCCTTAAACTTTGGCTTGAACTTTCAACTACATTCTCTAAAAATACCATCCCTCCATCTTGACCTGAAGGACTTTCATAGTTAAATCTGATAATTCATATTTGTGGTTACAAAACGTACTACCAATAGCAGAAAAGAAAATAGAAAGTTCTACCAGCTTTTGTTTAATTGCGGTAGGTGCTTAAACTTCCCCAAAAGCTGTTTTTCCTATTCAATAAACGACTATTTATAAGTGACTTTAAGGTCGAGGTACAGGGATAGTATTTTCAATAATGAAGTTCAAGCCTTAATCTAAGCCTACGGGGAAGGTTCTATCACCTTTCGTTTCTTCGTTAAAGCCACCTTGGCCACGTTTTTCTCAAAATCTGGAACTGATAATAGCTTTAACATCTGTCGCACCGAAATTAGTTTTGGTTGCTCTGTATAATTTATGTTTTTCAACCCCTTAAAAATTTATTAAAATCTTTGGAGCTTTCGTAGATGTCTTTATATCTTTATATTGTACGCAGAACATACAAAATTTATCTGTCCATATTTTGAGGGCCCCCTGGCGCCTCATATTCAAAGCTAATTTGGAGCTTCGCAAAGTCAAAGAAGCATTTGATTAAATTTTCTTCTCTTAGATTCGCCCATGCGTATCTGCTCCGCAAGTTGGTATGACCTTTTAATATACTTTTGCTATAGCCAAGCACAATTAATCTCCTAAAAGGTCGTAAATTAGTCGCGTTCTTTAAAAAATGCGCCAATGAAATGCGCTTGGTTAATTAAAACTTTCTTATACCCTCTCAGCTCGAATGCCTTTCCTCATAAACGCTCATGCTGCCAAAATTAATGCCATCTCGCAGCCTACAGCCAACTTTTCTCATGCATATTAACCCCGATTTGTACTCATCTCTTGGCAGACTATGAAAATTTAATAATTTCATAAACACCTTTAATTAATCGTAAAATAGCACTTCGCACTCTAAGATCTCATCAAAGTCTTCGCAATTTTCATGCTTGTCCTAGCAACACGTTTTTATGCAAATATTTAACTCAGATTTCTTCCCTTTCTTCTGACTAATAAACCTTTTTTATTTGTCTTAAAAGTGTCACTAATTTTAGCAGACTGAAATTTTTCCTATAATTTAATTGTGTCAAAGTTGTAAATCCTTTCATCTTTTCCTTTTTCAACACTTTTGAATTCACAATTAGATCAACGTTTTTGTTGTTGTAGATGTTGTTTTTTACGTTTCCATTGCGAATGCCATTCAGTTCAGCAACTGATTTTTGATATAAAAGCGTAGGTGGTGTAGTTTATATCCTCAGTTTGTTCGCTCCACCTTCGTAAACAAAGCTTGAGTGCTTCCTTACTTGCTGCTGCGTGTCCTTTTAATATGAAATTCCATAAATTGGTTTAAATTTGGCGCGAGTTAGCGATGCGTGGGTGTTTTTGTTTTTAGTGTTTTTTTGTTTGTTTTGTACTGCACTAAAACTTGCTTGAGTCGTAATCGAGTAACACATTTAAAGAATATGTAGCATTGCATTTTGATAGCTGTAAATTATTTTACGAAGAGCTCTTTGGGTTAAAAATAAGTCAAATTTTTCAAATATCTGTATCGCAATGCACGACTACTTGATGAAATAAGTAACTTAGCAAAATCTAACAAGGCCAAAAACTGACTCGGTTTTTCCAGACAGGTTTCCACCGGTGTTTTTGGAAATCTATAGGCGGTTTTCTATAAATCCTCATTTTTTTGTATATCGAATAAACCAGGTTTTCCATTTCATCCAAATCCCATACAAGTTTTAAGTTGTTCGAAACTTTCCAGCTTAAGAGAAGCCCTTAAATATGTTGGTTGGGTATTCCAATAAATGAATGCTTGGCGCTTAAACGCTTCCTCTTAAAATTCGTATTTTTTATGACAGCCATTTTTCATTGTCTGCCGAAGGGCGACAGCTATTTGCAAAAACTTCTGTTTATGTTGCTGGGACAAGAAATTGATATTTTTAATCTAAAAAAAAAACTTTGTACTTATTTTGCTCTGCTATTTTCTAAATAAAAGCTATCTTTGCCGTTAACAGTTTTATTGTAATTTTTGTCATGACTTCATACAAATATAGACTATTTTACTGCATAAAAAATATGTAAAACTAAATCGGTTTATCTGGTTTTTTCTTAATTTTAAAATCGGCAACCGGTTTTTTTTTGAAATTGCAATTTTTCGAAAAAAGGCGAATAATCGAACACCCTAGTGCTGAGCTTTTGTTAGCGATCTTGCAAAAGATTTTCACTGCTTCGCTTACACTTGCTTACCGACATTCATGGAAACTAGCTGACATCGTTTTCATATCTAAATTTGGTAAGCACGAATATAAATAATTACTAGACCCAAAATCGTCAGACATACCAGTATACCCTGGATTGGCGTGCGCAATCGAAGGGAACCGCATTCAGCTCCTTGGTGTTAAGACACCTACCATCGGAAATTGGGTAAATATTTCGCTGTGCAATGACTAGTTAACCGCGGAAGTCTGCTTGTGGGCAAAACTTAAAAGTTCTACAGCCCCGTGATTGTGATCAGCATACATTACAATCTCATCAGCCCTTCCTGCCTTAAGACGGACGAGACAGCGGACCACTTTTTGTTCCTTTGTAAGAACTAGTTTTGAGGCTTTTCTCAGCAGTGTATTGAGGAGCTAAACCGTAAAGTTTCGACTAATTCGAAGCGAAACTGCATTCACTTAATTTTAGATTATATTAGCTTATTTGCTTTAGATTTCAAAGGCAATTTAAATTTAATTCATTACCCTTTCCTTGTGTTGGTTTTTACTGACTCCAAGGAGATGGTAATTTAAGAACGCCTCCAGGCAATAATCAATTTGTAAATTAGTAAAGCAATAATAACTAAATGTTTTAGCTAAAGGCGTGCAAAAGCTATGTGGTTTAATAAAGGCAGCATAATACGATTAGCCATTAGTTACGAACTTATGTAATTGCGTTGGAATTTGTAGGTTTGAAAACAACAAAGTAGTTGATGTATGTATGTTTATTAGGATGGTGCAAAAAGAGTAAAGTCGGAATTTTTATGCTCTAACGCCCTATATTTAGACCACAATGCAACGGAATAGTTTGGACGAATTTAAAAGACAATTGCCACATTTCCAAAAAAGTGTATATGCGAATTAACTTTTTCCGTTTATGCTAAATTAATTATAACAATTTATTATTCATATCATACTAAAATTGTATCCATATATATATATATATAAGTAATATTCACGAAAGATTAATTCTTATTTAAACCGAAACGATGATGATTTGGTTAGAATTTCACACAGACCTAGACCATGTGCTGAGAGCTAATTTGTATAACAGAATCCGAGGAATGGGTAATATCAAGATTGACTCGATTGCGATAAAAATGTACATCAAATGTATCTGTATAATTCTATAAAATTTGAAAGAATAACGCTAAATCGTAAATCCGTAAAACCGTGCGCATTTGCGAGAGGGAGCATATAAAAACATAGATAAACAAATGTTTGGCGCTTACACATTTTTCAACTTATTTGTCCGAGTTTCTTTTCCAATGAAGGGATTTAATATTTTACTTTGCCTGATGAGGGGAAGCCTCTATTAGAAACAACTTTTTTTTTTGTGTTGCAAGGACCAAGAATTGTACGGCAGAGCTAACGCGTTGCAGTTCGTTGCTCTAATCACCAGCGGTTATTTTCCTTGCTGCCATTTAAAAATAATTGTCTTCATATATATTCCTTATCACTGCTTGAAATAGATAAAGCTCACCCACATTTTTATTAACAAAAGTTTCCACCTTATGCAGAATAGACCAGTTAGTAATTGTACAATTTTAGGTTAAATACCACCTAACTAAATGAAATGCCTTTAATTTATTTAATAACTTAAAAAAATAAATATATACGTACATACATATCTATACATATATAAGACATACTAATGAAGTTCAACTCTCACAGTATGTTTAAAAAAAAACATTTATACTCACATGCCGCCTTTCAGAAGAATGCGCTTCGTTCCACAGGGCGTATACGCAACCTAGCCCATATGTATACTCGTATGCACGCAAAAAGCGAAATTAAAGCAAACAAAATTCTCGCACATGTTTATTGAACTTTTTATTTGTACAATCGATAACAACTCATACATATACAAAATATATATATATTTATGTATGTGTGCATGTGTGCATTTCATTTCACGCCAACTAGTTATATTGAAATTCCTGTGTAGTCTTCGACAAATTTATGCATTGTAGAAAATTTAGAAAGCATGTGCTTATTTACTCACTTATGGTAGTACGTATAAGAGGAAATAAATAAACAGATGTACATACATACATACTTGAATGAGTTTGAACTTCTGTTCTTATATAAGTGATTGACTGTAATTTGTATGCACATCACCACAAGTACTAGAACAAATTTATTTATTTATTTATTGCAATTCACTTCGATTTATATAGTTTCTCTAATACTTATGCGTTGTTTATTTTTTACCAAATTTAAATAGACTTTTTATCATGGAATATCAACAATTTACGTAGATGATAGAAATGCTGTGGACTTAAACAAAAATTTGCCTGAAAAGAAATATGTGAATTTTAAAGCGTTCCAAAGCCGAAAACTTTAAATACATAACTTAAATAAATGCCCACACACGTAGTCATGGGCGTAGTCAGATAGGCGCAAGGCGAATTGATTTGTACCGAAAAAATTTTTTGGAAATGTTTCCAGAATTAATCAAGATTGTCAATAAATCAACGGATAGCTCCAAAGATTATATTCGCTTGGAAAATGTTGTAAATACTAATACTACTCAGCCACTGCGGCATTGCTGATAGCAAATTAAATAAAATTCACAAGTTTAAAAAGAGATTTGAGGTCGGATAACTATATACAAAAAAAAAAATGCAATGAATTAAGAGCACTACTTTTAAGGTATCTATATGTACCTCAAAAATCGTGGTGTTTTTTTGTATTCGGATTCCGCGGAAAATTTTACATAAGAAATAATGGTCAAGTGCCACAGGTCGGATTTCCTTTATACAATTCAACATTGAAACTTTTGTCCCTATCTACGTACGTACTATGGCGGTCGCTGATTTGGTTTATTACCGTAACAAAAATTCATTATCAAAAAGCGATTGAGATGAGTCTGATATAATTTTACAACGAGTAAGCCAATATTGACTTTATCTAAGCGCCACCTCGTACTTTTGCTTTGAGTAATAGCCAAAATAGCGAGACTCAATAAATATAAGTAACAAGAAGCACACAATCAGCAATTGATAAATGATCGTCAGATAGGAAACACATAAATACGCAATACATAAGGTACCTGCGTTACCGCTTGTGATGTCACTTTCGCTTATACAGAAATAATGGCACATAAGCGCATTTCGCATTTATCTAACCAAGCAAACACAAGTCAGTCAATCCAGCAGACATTTAGTCAAAGGTAATCTAGAGCATGGCATATATGTATCTACATCCCACAGTAAAAATGTATATGTATGTGTTTTGCAGGAGTGCTATTTTATTAGCTATACCGCGAGCAAATTTTTGTTATAATTTGTTGGAAAAAACCTAAGGTAAAATCTTCTTGCCCATATGATTAGCATGTGCTGAGAAATACTTTCTGACGAACGTGTTATTTTAAGTTGTGTCACCTTTGAAGAACGTGTGCGATATGTAGATAAATAAAAGTGAAAACATATAAACATACATTTTTCTTCACTTTGGCTTTTTTATTTCTAGCGCATTGGCATAGCCATTCCTTAATTAGTCTGAATAGCAATAAAAATATTACAGTTATTCGCTGGCAGTGACCTTGTTGTCACTGTGACAGACATAGTAATTGGACAGTCTCGACAACAAATAATAATGGCTTAAGTATTAGTTCTTACTACTATGTGAATAAATAGTTTAGAGAAATACAACAAATTTAATAGTTTTTTTTACTAAAACTAGCTAGTAGAATTAAGAGAGGCCGAAAGCTTAAAGCCGGAATAAACAAAGCTTTGTGGGAGAATCTCCAGCAGATTCCTGTGGAAAAGTTCTTTGTTTGTTCTCTAGACATTTCTTAAGGCAATACTTTGAAGATGGTTTACATCCAGAGAAAACTAAATATTCCTATGGTATAAACTGGTGTGAACGTCAAGAGCTGTCCTGTCGAAAATCAGTGATAAAGAGGCTATTGCAATGTCAAAGTAAACTAACATGCGTTGGCTCCCGTGTTGGCCCGAACTAGCCCCGAAATGATCTCTGAAAAGTCCCCAAAAAGTCGTGACCAAGTCCCGAAATGATCCCAAAAATGTCACGAGCTAGTCCCGAAATGCTACAATAAAAGACCTGAGTAAGTCCCGAAATGGTCCTGAACAAATCTCGCCCTTTACAACTTAAAAACTATTCTCTCACTCATAATTATTATGAAAATTCAAGGCGGCCGCTGTGGTGTAGTGGTTAGCTTCAGTTCGCGCTACCATTCCGCAAAAAAATTATAAGAAAAAATAGGTTTTTCTAATTGCGGTCGCCTCTCGGCAGGCAATGGCAAACACCTCCGAGTGTATTTCTAATAAATATACAATCGGCGTTAGGAGTCGGCGTAAAACTGTAGATAGAATCTTTTGTTTCTTTTCTAGAGCTTCTCAAATACTGCAAAAAAATCGATTTTTTACACTTTGACCTAATTTTTTTTTTAATCTGGAGCTAATGGAAACTTTTTACTTACAGATT
>NW_023459820.1:0-48006 GCF_013731165.1 Rhagoletis pomonella | reverse complement strand
AAATAAAATAAAATAAAATAAAATAAAATAAAATAAAATAAAATAAAGTTAAATTAAATTAAGTTAAATTAAATTAAACTAAATAAAATAAAATAAAATATAATAAAACAAAATAAAATCAAATAAAATAAAATAAAATAAAATAAAATAAAATAAAATAAAATAAAATAAAATAAAATAAAATAAAATAAAATAAAGTTCAATAAGATACCTAACTCAAATAAAATAAAAACAAATAAAATAAACCTAAACAAAAAAAAATATAAGTTCGAACCTGGATCCTACGGAATTGTAATACCCAGTTCTCACCAGTCGGCTACCGCGAATGGTGTTATAAGTTGCTTTGTTTGCTCAGAGAGCGTAGAATACAGAAAATATACAAAACTAGCATGGACTTAGTATGTTAAATGCATTACCGACGACAATGTAGATAGCATGGACATCTAGCATGGATATCTACAGTTTTGCATATTCTCTCTATTCTAGGCTCTCTGAGTTAAGGTCAGTGCTGTCATCGAGAATTCTCTTGATCCAAATTAGTTTTGAGAATTAATTCTAGCACTTAATCGGGATCAACTACAGATGATTACCAAGATAATTCCGTATTAACAAGTGGATCCGGATCAACGCTGTCGTCTGTCTAAGCATACTTTAAAAGTACTCTAGCCTTTGATTTCGTAATCAGAAACACGCTTCGCGTAATTGTACAATATTTATGTACATATGTATGTAAATATGTTAAATTAATTATATTTAGTACTACTTATATGTATATATATTGTGCAATGGAAGCGATTATGAATCAGACTAATTTATGAAACTGAGCTTTGACCCGCTGTATCAGAATAAAATATGTATGCACATAAATTTGTACATACCCATGTACATACATGAAATTCATTAAAATCGGTGCACATACATACATGCATATATAATTATGTACTCGAAGAAATGTCGACTGACAGCCAACGGCCAAGACGACCAACACAAACGTGCCGACATAAATTTGCCAAATATACATTCGTATGTATGTATGTAGCTGCAGAAATAGAAGCGTAGATATTTATAAATGATCGCCAGATTTTGCTATTTTGTGATGATTCATGTGCGACAGTCAGTCACACATGTCACCGATGTCACGCGTTGTCGTTAGGCGGCATCATGCCAAAACTTCCGGAGACTATTTTGCCATACATTTTTGAATTTTTATTGCCTTTGGCGCTTATCGCCAACTAAAACAATCTCTCCACCTACAAAAAACTTGCCTTGTTTTCGTCATTCGCCGCTGACGTTTGTTGGTATTATTATACGTACATATGTATATATGCGTAGCCACATATGTTCATATGTATGTATGTATCTGCATTTTGTAGGTCATTAAAATTCAACTAAATATTTATTTAAATGCCTTGAAACGAAATTGATTCTCTCTTCTGTGAGCTCCACACAAATACTATGGACATATTTACATACATATGCATATGTATATATGCAGTAAAGAGTTCTAAATAGCTCACTTTAAAGAAACAATGCCTTTATGTATGTATGTACATATGTATTGTATGTATTTTTAGTATGCATTAGGGTGATCAACCTGAGACTTCAAAAAAAAAAAAAACTATATGCAGTTATCATTTTCATAGCTGATATCATAAAAAAAAACATTTTCAAAAATTATCATGCCTACTTTTTGATAGTGAAATAATCGACTACCCTAACATTTCGACATAGGAGTGTAATAATGTAAACAAAAACTGGCTAATCTTATGTGTCTATCTTAACGGCCAAGTGAATTTTGTTGCACAAAATTTAGAATATCCCCATTTTGGTGCTGGCAAAGTTGGGAATATTTTGTGAAAATCGATCGGCTGCGGCCTCTTCAGACCACCATTTAAGTGGATGCTAATCGATGTGTTGGCCGGCACGCACGCAGTTACACTTTTGCCCTAGCACTGCTGACCCCACAGCAGATTCTCCGACGGACGCTGTGTGGGGCCTTCTGCGTGGCGACTGCAATTCAAAACTAGTGCAGCAGTGGACATTGTAATTTCTAGAAAACTCAAAGGGCGAACGTCAGTGAAGGTTGCGTAATTCGTCACTTGTCAGCCCGAGACGTCAGTGGTGCAGCAGGAATGACTTACTGCCGCCAGCGTTCAATAAACAATGGAAAATGTTAAAATATCGCTATCGCGTCCATAAAAAAAAAAACCAGACAACGGGTGACTAAGACTGCCACTGGGTAGTAAAATGCCAAAAGTGCTTACAAGCGACGGAGCAAGCGATTAGTCGCGCATAAATAGCTGTTGAACCTCGGGGCAATCAGCGTTCTGAAAGAAGGCCGCTGCCGCTGACTTCGTACTGCTGGTGGCAGCGGAATGTCAACGCCACGCTTACATAAGGTCCGATCGTTCGTTTGTCATACTTTACATAACCGCAAATGGGCCGACGGTGCGGAAATTAATTTGCACGAATGCAACATTAATTGCTTCATCGACAGTAATGAGCGTAGCTAAGCACCAAATTGTTGGACGCACTACACTCACCTCACCGCCAACTGCCAACAAAGCGACCAACTGTTTCCATTTACATTTTTAAATTTTTACATTGTGCATTCGCCTTCACCTCAACTCGCGCCCGACGCCCACCTCCACAAGCCACACTCTGCTTTTCGCACAGTGGCTGATAAGCTGCTTTGCGGTCGCTGAACGCGTGTTGTCATGCACGCGCCCCAAACACATTTGATAGTAAAGCACAAAAGCAAAAAAAAAAAAACAAAACAAAAAAATAAATAGCGAACAAAAAAAGGGAAAAAGCACAACGATATAAAATAGGCAAACAATAGACGCCCCGCGAAAGTGAAAAAAAGAAATTTGAAAAAATTGCGATCAAGCGAAAAATTGACATAAATTAAGCGTTAGCAACAATGAACACAGCAATAGAGGAGCAAGGTACCGTTACGCGAACCACTTATACAAATTTCATTGGCGAATTCGCAGGCGATGCAATTAAGCGTCTAAAAAGTCTGCAGTAGAAATGGGCGTGGGACTTAATATTCAATCCCGATCCCGCCCATCCCGGCATTAAATTGTTAGGTCCTGAACCCGCCCATCCCGACGTTTTTCAGATTTGTCCCGCGGGTCCCGTGGACGCGATATTTATCGCTAAGGGAAAATTCAGATGGCTTTCCAATTCCGTCTATTCAAACGCAGATGTACAATAAATATATTTGCCCGTAGTTTTAGTCAAATTAAGTCGACTCTAAAGTAATTGCAATTAAGTATAGGCTCCACGGGCTCCACCAACGTAATGGTAATTTCAAAAAACTCAAAGCTAGCTATATTTTAGCGGGCGTAAGTTTTGTTTGTTTGTTTGGTATCAGTTTATTAGAAAATAGATCAAATTTTAGAGAGTACACAATATTTTGAAATTGTAGAAATTATCAATGGTCAAAATTTAAAAAATTAAGAGGAGAATGGGTTTTTTACCCGATAAAAAATCCCAACAAGCGAAGTGAGACACTCGATTATTATACAACATTTTTAAGGCCTATATATCCTCTTCTCAGATCATATTCGTTATTGGAAATCGAATCAAAAATAGTCATTCAAAAACTCACAAAATCTACAAAATCGTACTTTCTGACCTAAGTCGACAGGTCGCGACCTCTAAATGACATTTAAAAAATTTGTAAAAATAGGCAATAATATTTCTCATTACAGCAGCCCCCACTCACGCTCATTAATTTTAGATTCGTCCGAAAATAAATGAGATTTGTGGTGATTAGATCGAGGACCGTGAACCTTTAAGGATATTTATTTTAATCTGCATAATTAAGTATAAGACATTAAAAACAATGCTGGCTATTATGTAGCTAATTGCTAATAGCTAATATGTACTTATGTATGCTTATGTGATGAAAAAATTCAATTTAAAAACAAAAACACGAGATAGCAAATTTAGTGAAGACCGTGCCAAACGACACGCGCGCCCCAGCAGCAGATGATCGTCGGGTGGCGAACCACTCAGCAATCAGCAAGCAACAGACTTCGGGCATCCGTGCACTGAATGTTAGACGGCAATCGCCGAGGGGCAACAAGTTCACTGTCTAAAGTTCTTGCTGACGCACAAGATCGCTATCGCCCATAGCCAGTGTGGCGTTTGCTGCATCCACTGTCGCGCCGCCGCGCCGCCTTGCGCTGAGCTAGTCAGTGCAGTGTGAGCGCTCCAGTCGCTGGGCGTGCGCGTGCACAATCGAATCGAAAACACTCATCCTTATCTATGTTGTTTTGTCATCGTCAACAACAGCAGTCACCACAGAAACAATCAACAACACACAAACTACGATTGCTACTAGACTATTCTGCAATACATGTGTATGTATGTATGTACATACAATACCTGGCTGTACTCGTATACATATATCATGTTTACAAGCTTTTATTTAATTTGCAAAGTTTTTTATTCAGAGTGGCACAAACCATCACGAACCGAAGAATGGCTAAGCGCATAAAAGAACCTCGCTCCTGCGGTTTCCTCTTTTCCGGCATTTGTGGCGGATGGAAATCCATTTCCCATATCCCCAGCTTATTAATTTTCGTATGAAGCAAATCATTCCCAATGCTATACTCGTATACCCTTCTGTAAAAACAATAATTATAAAATCTGACAGACTTTTTCTAACTCTATGGACATATACTTACATACATATAAAAAAATAAAAAAAAAAATGGCGATTCTTGAAATTTTGAGGGTGCAGGGGTCAAACGATCTCGTATTCGGATTCAGTTGGCCTGATTGAAAGCACACATTTTTTTTGTGTTCCGGTGTAATGAATCAAAAAGTGAATTTTGGATTTTTAGTTAGTTACGGCATTTTGTATTTAAGGGACAATGTGAGATATTGCCTTTCCATATTAAGGCAACGATATGTATGTACATATGTACATGCACATGTGAATGCATGCATGTAAACATACTAATACTAATATATAGCGGATGTATGTACTTATATTTATATATATACATACATTGTTGTTGTTGTCACTCGCAGCATTTGCCTTATTTTTTAAATTTCTGTAACTAAAATAAAATTAATTTTCAATTCAAAATGGCACAAGTCGCGTCGCGCCAATGTGAGTCGGCTTTTTAAGCGTCTATCTTATCAATGGAGTGGAGTGTTGCGTCTTTCAATGGCAATCCCCCGCTCAATAAAAATATTAAGGTCACAAAGTCAGTTGGCAATGTCCGCGTCTCGAATACCGTTCGATAAGGCAAAATACCAAGGTGCTGGGCAGTTAAAAAATAGATTTCAATTATTAATTTTCAAACTACATATTAAATATGCTAGAGACACACATCGTAGTATGGTATCAATATTACGAACTATACCACACGTGTGTCACTCTCATTATTACTACAAATTATTGTATTTAGTTGCTACGTTGCAATGGCAAACTACAATATCGATATTGCAATTTCTATATCAGAGGAGGAGAAACTCGGCCAAACACTAACATATGTGTAAGCGCCAATCTATTATTATTATTATTATTATTAATTTCTATACCACACGGTGTCCCAGGCATTAGCCGCTGTCTGCTCGCTTGAGTTCATCCCTTCTAGGGTAACGAAAAATTTGTATGTATGTGAAAACGACACCAAAGTTAGCGAGCAGCGATGATCATTGGCTAGTTTGGTTGTATCTACTTCATTAGAATTCTAATAATTTACGTATGTACATATATTTTTGTATTATAAAAAAAAAATCAACTAACTAATACGAAAAAATTTACCATACATTACTTTTTTTGCACAAGTAAAGTTCCAGCCTTCTTTTGTGCATCTTTTGTTGAGTAAAAATTTCAATTCATTTGCCTTTTTGCAAACATCTGATACTGGCCAATATAGATCGTGAAGTAGTTGCTAATAGATATCTAAATCTTAACAACAACTTCATTTTCACCAAGTCGTTTTCACTTTTATAGTTTATCTGGCAATTTCGTTCTTTTCGCGCCTTTTAGAAATTTTACTGCACGCGCTCATCTCTAGTTTGGATATAAAAAAAAAAACCGTATGTTGTAGAGCAATTTTGAATTCGGAAATCTACGATAAATGACTAGCCTTATCCAATGTGAAATTGTTAAGTCGGACTGTTTTATTAAATGTACATACATATGTATTCGTGTATTCGTAACATGGGCGCCACATTAAAAATAAGTTTTGTTTTTTATAAGAACCTCTCCAGCCTTCACCCCTCATTTTGAGAAATGACTTAATGCAAGGCGACAACTGTGATTATCACCTCAAATATTCCAAAAATATTTCCAAAAGCACGAAGGTATACACATACACACACACACACAGACAGACAGACACACGTAAAAATTGAGTAAACGGTTGTCCTTGCGATTTTTTTTTTCCAAAATTTCATAAACAAAATAATAAAATAATCACGTTCACTTGCTGAGTGGGTGGTTAGTCATTGGTCATGTCAAATGCTACATAAATACATATATAAAACTACATATGTACAGTGTACATTATACACGCATACACAGTTATATATGTATGTCCACATATGTACATTCGGACAGAACCGCACATAAATTTCTATTTTTGTTTAATATTCTTAAAAAAAAAATTGTTTTCGAGTATTTTTACAATGACCATGAAAACCAGAAATAAATAAAGTGGACACATTTACATACAGTATTGGCCAATATAATAGCACCCCTATTTCAAAGTGATATTATTTGCCACTCATGCTAATTTATTTATTTTTAAGAATTTTCATATAAACCTAAGTTTAAGACTTTTTAAAATACTAAAAAAAATGTAGCAAATTTATTTCGCCGAAGGTGTTGCAGGTTTCTTCCATATAAAAATACATAAATTGTGTTTATTCGTTAAGTATATGGAAGCAAATGCGATAGAAAAATTTTAAGAAATCAAAGTAATTTTTAGCCACTACAAAACTTACACATTATAAGGCTAAAATTGGATGGGCTGCTACTCGGAAAAATTTTAACACATCGTGGAAAAAAGTTTTAAATTTAGGTGAAAATTTGTTGCATTTTTTTAGTCTTTTAAAAAGTTTTACACTTCTGAGCAAAAAGTTTGAAAATTGGGTGAAAATTTTTTGAATTTTTTTGTAGTAATTTTTAAAAGAATTTAAACTTGGGTTCATATGAGTTTTGTTCGAGAATCAACTGAGTTTTAATTAAAAATTCTTAAAAAAAAAAATAATTAAACAAAAATGGCAAGCAATATCACTTTGAAATGGCGGTGCTATAGATATGCCCAATACTGTACATTTCCACAAAACAATTTGTATATTTGTACGTATGAATGTGTTTATCGAAAACAATGTGTTTGACTCTAATATTTGTTTAGCGTTTCGTGGACAGCATTGTAAAAAGGGGGCAGACAACGCAAATCGGCAAATCGAATGTACAAATGTATGTAATTAAGTTTAATCACAATAGCACGAAACAACAATAACAATAACAGCAGCAATACGACACGGTTGAGCTGAGTGTTCTTCGTGCTAGTAAGAAGCGCGAGGGGCAAATATGATCGACACAGCAGCTGATCGCTTTCCCTCGGCTAATCACGTAGGCACATGTCCGGCAGCCGACCAGCTCCATCCAAACGAAAACAACCTTATCAGCGAGGCTGAATCGACGACGAGGGGCGACACACCAAAAAGACGAGACGCGGCAACTGTTGTTGTCCCCACCATACATATGTACATACATACATATGTATGTACATATTGAGACTGTAATGGGGCAAAACGCCAATAAAATCGGCCACTTGCTTGAAATTGTAAATAATAAAGAATTCGTATTTACAAACATACATTCATACATACATATATGTAAGTACGTACATATGTACATATGGACTCGTGCATACTCCTACATATATATGTATATATGCATGTAAATACTTGCAGGTATATTTTTACAAATATAGAAGCTTACATATGTACATGGTAAATTACCCTGTATTAAATTGGAGTATTTCCGAACTAAAACGGTACTAATTAATTGCCGAGAGAACTGGTTCACATTTTATCCGCGACAAATACCATTGACAGTATTCTGCTTAGGTTTTACAGCATCTACAGGAAAAGCTGTTTGCGCTAATGATGAATCCCGTAGCTGTTACCGATGGGATATGCTTCACTGTTGAATTATTCTTATCAAGCTATGTGGAAACGAAAATGCAATTGTGGTAAATATTTGCAATGAATTTCTAACATTATGTAACAAACACGAAACACAACCACAACTTCTGTAATTAAATATAACAAATATTAGCTTTTTTTTTGTCACGGGTGGGACAAGGCCAATATTTTCGTACTAGAAAAGGGTAATATATTCCCCATTTTCCCACCCCACTGGGTGTAGTGTACACATTCATACACATGTACATATACACACATTTACATATGTACACATACATATAGACAAATATTATCAGACACCTACTTTGCCTCCGCCTTCGCAGGCACCATCCATCGAATGCGACTTTATTTTTCGCCGATAAGAATTTGTTGTGCACACCCCAACTGGCGCATTGGTGGGGTGGCAACAGTCGTGTCAACTTTCGTCTAACAAAATGAACCAAGTCAGCAGACCTCGAGATCGTGTGCTTTGCAAAGCCCAGATGTTGTACCCACACTACTTGGATACACACACACACACACACACACACACACACACACACACATACTCAAATTGTCGCCTTTTTAAGCCCATAATGGTTTAGTAAATATTTGCCGTGGCGGTTGGTGCAGCACGACGACAACAATGCCAATGCCTGTTGAGTGGCACAACAACAACGACAACAAACATCCGAGCAAATGTGAACGTGACAGCGGCACCTAGTTCGCATTGTTGGTGCTGCTGCTGCTGCTGCTGCTGGTGTTGCTCTTGATATTGTAGTTGCGAACAGGGTTACCACTGAAAAACTTTCGTTCCTACCAAGAGCTGGTTCCAAAAATGGCTTCTTTCCTACCATTTGAGAAAACGGCGTTTGGCGGCAGATTCGCAGGTAAACAAAAAAATTAAACTGGTGTGTGCTTTTAACCAGACCCACCTACCGACAAGTAATTCGACCCGCTGAATTCGAATCTGAGGTCCATTTGATTTCGACACCCTCAAAATTTCGAGTAAATAGCGGAAATCCGAAAAAATGGAAAAAAATCGCATAGTTTATAGATTTAATAAAGCCTTCGGACTAAATGACATGAAAACTCGGAACAGAAAATGAGTTTCCGACATAGATTTTTTATACATCACTAATTTGCATACACAGATTTATTATGAAATATATATGTATATGTACATAAATAAGTGAAGTAAAAATAAACCTCACGGCTATGCTTGCGAAATGTCCGGGTCTAGGAGCCGCCGGGCTGGGGGAAAAATCTGCGCGCTGCGGGTTTGCCATTAATTGCTTCGAATTGCGGTTAAAAACTTTAAGATCCTCCAATTTACTGGAAATAAACAAAGAACAAAGAATTGGCACAGCAAATTTTTCACAATATATGCAACAATTTTTATTCTAATATTTTTTTCTTACCAACGAGAAAAAAACCTACCAATTTTGGTAGGAAAAGCCCAAAACGGCAACCCTGGTTGCGAACGAAAGTGATTTCATGTAAAATAAATTAAGTTCCCAGTACCGGCGCTCCAGCGACAAGTCGCCCCATCAAAGCCATCAACACCAACCAACCAACCAACACCACTAGCCACTTCCAACGTCCCGCATTTCATATTTCTCCTTGAACTATTCGTAGAGAACCTGTCGTGGGTAGTTTCAAGAGAGGGGAGCGGCGGGTTGGATAGGAGTCATTTGTTGTGCGCACCGTGGAGAGAGTGTGGAGTGTGTAGCGGTAGGTGGGAGAGGCTGCCAACAATCGACGTGTTGCCTACAGCCAATGCACGCCGCCGACGGACGACGATAAGCGCGGCAGCAATCGAGCGACGGCGGTGGACGTAGGGGGCGGACAGAAAAGAGCAAATAACCGCTGATAAACGCCTCGACAAACAACTTATGGAAAATTTCTGAATAACAGTATAAAGCTACAATCGTACCTATATACATACATATGTATGTACATACTTACACACATGCATAAGCACCTACATACATATGTACAAACCTATATATGTAGATTCAAAGGCTTTACTGCAATTAAGAATTCGCGTACACATGTGTGTGTGTGTGTGTGTGTGTGTTGGCGTGCGGTTGTTTATTTATTTATAACTCAGCCACTCATCAGTCATGGCACACGCAAATCTGTTTTATTATTTCCATTTTTTTTTAGATAAACAATATCTACAACAACACCTTAAAATGAAAATAACAAGTGTATAAATGACGGTAGAAATGTAGCGTGTGAGAGTGTGTATGTATGTATGTACTACTTATCGACTGCTGAGTGGAAGATCGACCTATTTCGGCAGCCAGTTTGAAAACGCCCTATCTCAAAAATCTTTTCAAGAACGCCCCATTTCAGAACTCGTTTCAAAAACGCCCTATCTCAGCTGCCGATTCCAAAATGCCCTATCTCATCAAATTTTCAATACATTTTGAAATGAGATAGGGCGTTTTTGAACCGAATTCTGAGATAGGGTGTTTTTCAATAAATTCTGAACTGGCTGCCGAGATAGGTCGATCTTCCACTCAGCAGTCGATATGTAGAATGAGTCTTAGAAAAAAAGTTCGAATTTTGACGATTTTTAGTTGCAGATACAGTTATACATTTTGAAATAAGGTCTTTCGATTGGTGTTATCAGTTTTTAGATATGTATCTCCTTTAGTTTCCGACATATTGACTACAATTTTTTCGATAATTTTGTAAAAACTTAGTGAGTGATGAAGTCATATTAAACTAATCAATATCTTAAAAAAGTGGTGTTCTCTTTTTTTTTGGATATCTCCTTTAGTTTCCGAGATATTGAGTAAAAAGTGCCGTTAATTTAGTAGAAATTTTGATCACATTTTGTCGTATTTCACAAAATTTCAGTAAAGAAAATTCTTCAGAAACTCAAAACTAATTAACAATAAACATTAAAAATTACAAAATTTAAGAATTTTGTGAAATCTATCTTCGCGTTTTTGAGAAATTGCTTTCCAAGCTTCAATCGCCATTTCCCACAACCTGCCGTAATTAACATACGACAATATTTTACCCAGGCGACGAAGATAAGTTCAATGATATATATGTACTCAGACCCTCTTGAGTCAATGTTCTTAATCTATCTCGTTCAAGTGAAAACGATGGGCAATCGAAAACTACATTATCGGCAGTTTCCGACACATTTTCACAGGTACTCACAGGTATGACATCGAGGAGACCCAGCGCTGTTGCCATTGCGAGAGGCTTATTTGGCGTTCGGTGGCCATATCGGGTTTGAGAGGGCTCTGAAAACGCGGAGCGCACTAAGGGCCGGTTGTTCAATGTCTGGTTAAACGTAATTATCGACGTTTTCGACATTATGCATATAACATGTGATCGTTAAAGCAGTCGTTGTATTGACCGGAGCTTCTACCTCCGATTCGTGTTAGCGGGACATTGAATAAATGGTCCTAAGATTTCTCTAAGATGGAAAACGGAGTTTACTAGCTTAGCATAGTACTTTTGTCGGAGCGCGTGACCCCAGACGGGGCCGCGTACTTTCGTTAACAGTTTTTTACGACTTTAACTTGGACCACCTACATTTGCCATCCGTTTAGCTAACGCGCTTTGAACTTTTACCGCCTTATTACTTACCGTTTCAATGTGAACTTTGTAAATGCTTAAACAAACGGCAGCGTTGATCCGGATTAACTCGGACTTAATCCGAATCAACTGCAGTTAATTCCCGAGTTGATCCGGATCAACGCTGCCGTCTGTTTATGCTTTAAGATAACCTCGCATCAATCACTAAATCAAGATACCTCACTGCTGGTATTGCATCAGACATACCCGTTGGCAAGAGTAAGTCTTTGTTAGATTTCGATGCTGAAATTACTATAGGTGTTAAAGTACAGTTAAATCGCTAGTTAAACTTAACTACAGAAAATATCCAAAGAATTTTCGGTAGTGAACTTTAAAATAAATAAGGCCCTAAAATAGTAAATGTAATTTTATTGGAAAATTTATGTGGTGGATTTTTTTAATGAGCTAATTTTTACTTAAAAACTAAAGACTAAGTTAATCAAAAATACTTATTTTTATATTTTTTAATCATTTGTATTTATTGCATCTTTAAAATCTTATAACTAGGTATACATAAAGGCTTTTTCTCTGCTAGAGCATTGAATGGTATTATTGTTGTTTAATTTTACACATGTGTGTATGTGTGTACATGTTTTCTAGCGGCAACAAAGTAGTTATAATTCACAATTGATCACATTTAAAATTAAAGTTTTTCTCTGTCCTGATGCAGGCTTTCTCCTGTAAAATTAAAGATGTATGTAAACTATAATATAATTGATGGTTTCATCAAATTTTTACGAAATAATTATGAAACCTTACTCACCAATTCACTTCTGTGCGACTTATAACTATTAAAATCTAAATTTTTTCTGTCAAAGCACTGGTGTCAGATCGGAAATTTATGTTTGCCAAACTTACAACTTAACTAGAGTTTTTATTAATGATTTTGGATTTTCTTTAATTAAATCATTTATTATAAAGAAAATGTAAATATTTTGGAGATAAACCCAATTTGTAGAAAGTGGAGTTATTTCACAAAAAGTGAAGTGGCGAAGTTACGCCTTTCAAAGTGGAGTGAAAAGCTTCAATTGGAGTGGCACAATAGCTTCATTACCAGTAGCATCTGTATAATTTTCATTCCCTGTATGTAGCTGCATCTATACTAAGTACATACATATGCATACATAACATATGTATACTCTATGGTGGTGGTCCAGCTGATTGCCCTTACCTTTCGATCATTATTGCACGGTGTTGACTTAATTAAACAATCAGGACAAACCCATGAAAGCATCCAGCGAAACCGGCTTATTAATCACGGACTCACAACAGTAGCCGCCATCGCCGACGTAAATACTCGTATCTCCATAATTATTAGTTTAGGCATTGCTTTGCATTCCAGCCCAAGTGTGGGTTATGTAAAATACAATATGTACGGATACATATGTATGTACATATGTGTACATATGTCGCTATGAAAGGGCAATATTTCAGGTGGTCCAGCGTAACAGCTGCCCACCGCTACTCCAATGAAATGCACGCACTTGCATCGGATCGCGACTTTTTCCAGCCAATCAACACTGGGCCTCATCATTGGGGCGATCTACATACCGAGGACTGCGATGTTAATGAAAATCTGGTATATACTTAAAAAAAAAAAAAAAAAAAATGCATGTACCTATATGTATGTATGTATAACAACTGATACACATTGAAAAACATGAATAAAGATTTCGAAAGTATGGCCAGGTCAGGTTGATCCACATTTGGGAATACAGAAGTCACAAATGGACGCTCACGACACAAAACGAATGGGCTGATGGATGGGTGGATGTAGTATAATAAAAGCGAATAAACTCGTATGCACATCGACCGGATTTCAGTCACATCACAAACATCAAGATGTTAATGCAAATATCCGCAAATTCATATGTACTCGTACTTTGTTGCTAATGTAAGTACTAGGCGTGGGTAGAGCTGCAAATACATATATCGATGTCAGTATCGATATATCGAGTATTTGTTTTGTTTTGCCGTCATCGATTTATTTTTTTTGATATCGAGTAGAATATTTCCATTTTCTCATTACTTATTTTAGCGACAAACACGAACAGCGTCTGAAATTTCGCTAAAAAATTCCGTTGATTTCTAATAATTTTTTTTTTGCTGGCGGCGCATTTTCTAACGTGCTTTGTATGGAAGAATATGCATAGTACCGTCAGCAAAAAAATATGATCAGAAATCAACAGAATTTTTTGGCGACTTCGATAGGCTACAACTCTGCATACTCAATTTTTTTTCTAGAAAATCTAATTAAAAATTTGAAAATTTGATGAGTTTCTTGATTTTTTGAAATTTTTGCACAAACATTGCAATAGATTTATATGGCTTTGGCTAGAGAATGAGCTATACTTTTATAAACTACTAATAAGAAAAATTTCAGAATGAAAAAACATTCCGAATATTGTAATAATATCACTGTGTGATTTTGAGTGTGGGTCAATTCATGCAGCCCTCTAATGTACATACTTACATATTAGTCATATAATCGTACTCGTCATGGAGTGTGGGTCAATTCATGCAGCCCTCTAATGTACATACATACATATGTACATATTAGTCATATAATCGTACTCGTCATGGCACTTAGTATCTTACTGACCGTCTCCACAGGATAAAATTTATTGCTGCCCAGCTGTCATTTTGGTCACTAGATATAATTTATATCAGTGGCAATATTTGTGTGGGCTTTTTATATCTTGATATAAGCATTTGTAAGATAGCTTCGAAAACCTATTTTTGCCGGATTTAACCGCTTAAAAAATTTAGAAAATAGTCTATTTTAGATCCAAATACATAATTACAAATATTTTAACAGGAAATAGCTCAATTTTTGCTTGTATATTAAAATAATAATGATGTTGCAGCCACGAAGTTTTCGTGCAAATGAAAATGTAGCTGTCAAACTACCAAATTGCCGGCAATAGATGGCAAGATATAAGCTCTGATATATATTGCTCTCGAAGAGCAATGAGCGGTCTCCATTGGCAAATTATATTCTGACATATGTATCAAGATATAAACTTTATCCTGTGGAGACGGGCAGTAAGTAGCAAAGGTAACATTTTATGAACTTTGTGAAATTCCATCGCTCGAAAATATTGTGTAGTGGCAGCAGCGGTGACAGCATAATTTTGAATTCTTTACTGAAAATTTCAAACATTAGCGGTTCATCAACTCACGTGATAGCTCCTCGTGAGGCGGCAAACAGGCAGAATTAACTTTATTTAGGTAGAGTAACATATTTCATGATTACTTGCACATTCACCAGCATTTGCGAGAATGAATGTACCCAGTAGGAAAAAAAACTCCCCGATGTTCGGGGTGCAAGCCTGATATTATAAACAGCGTTGGAAAATTAGGCACAACCAAATTTATTTCAAGCGCTATAAAAAGTTCGACAAATTAACAAAATATGTTCTTAAATATGCTGATTTATTAAATTTGTTTCAATATTTTTGTGCAGCAATTTCGCAACTATAGTATTTATAAAGTTAAATACTTTTTAAATTATCAATCGAAATTGAATTTCTCTGGTCATTTAAAGCAGAGACCATAACGATTGCAAGAAATAAAATAAAATATTGTGCATAAATATTACTGAGCAATGGAAAAGTTATTTTCAACTCCTGAGACGAAAATCGTGAGACTAAAAACTTTTTCATCTTCTCCTAATAATTATCGGTGACTTTTATTTTTTTTCGTCTCGCGGAACGGTTATTTTACCATGGAAATTATTTTCGTCTTCTCATAATAATTATGTGGAACTTTTATTTTTTCGTCTCGCGGGAAGACGGAAATGATTTACGCCTTCTCCTAAAAATTATGTGGGACTTTTATTTATTTTCGTCTCGCGGGACGTTTATTTCACAATGAAAATTATTTACGTTTTCTCTTAATAATAGCATGAGACTCTTATTGAAATGAAACTCTTTATTGAGTTAAATATTTTATTTCGAAATAAAAAATAAAAGTCACATATAATTATTATGAGAAGTCGTAAATTATTTCCGTCTTAAAATAAACGTCCCGAGAGACGAGAAAAATAAAAATTCTATTAAATGATTATGAAAAGACGTAAATAATTTCCATCTAAAACAAACCGTCTCGCGAGACGAAAAAATATATTTCTCGTAAATAATTATTGTATGTACAAAGACGAAAAAAATGTCTCTTAAAACAATAATTATTTTGGGTCTCTGACTTAAAGTTGTTGAATAATTCTTGGAAAAAATTTAGACAAACTTAATTTTGCTGGGGATCACTTTAATAGTTTTGAATATACATATATTTTACATTAGCAGTTGTTGTATAGCCAGGGTTTCTTGCCAAAACTTTTTCAAGTATGTATGTATATATTCTAAATCTAGAATTGCTCTTTCACAGTTGTCACTATTCCAACTCTTTCTTTTGAGGCTTTGCCATACCTAAGTACTTTCAATACAAAATCTTGGCAAAATGTTTATCAGGCGGGTTCTGCAATTCACTTTGGAGTGAATTTCAATAAAATGCGCTATGAAATAAAATTGGAAGGGTTTGAAATTCACTCGGAAGTGAATTGCCGAACTTGCCTGTATATCTTTGAAATTAAAGTTATTGATTCTTTGGAAAAGTCAGCGATCGGGCAGCCTTGACTTTCTATGTCATGCACGCGGCCACCGGGTAGCTTTGACCGTACATATGACTACTTCACTTGTCAAATCGATTAACTCTGTTAACAAAAATTTGAGAGATGAGTTCAAACAACGTATGCAAATATTTAAAAAAATTCGCTTTGTAATACCTATTCAAATAAAGAATGTTAGGTTGAATATTATATGTACGTATGTATGTATGTAACATAAATTTATTATAAATATAATAATTTACGACTATACCAAGGCGCTTTGACCTTAAATTAAACATTAAAAAAAAAGTGGAGTTAATCAATTTGGAAATTGAGGCATTCATATGTACATATGTATATTTAGAACTATTGCGAGCGTGCCGGGAATCACATTCACACGAGTTCCAATTGCCCGGTGCCTTCATTTGCTCTGCCCGATTCAAACACGACAAATTGTTATCGCTCATGTTTTAAATAAACGAGATTAATTTGTTGACGTCAATACATATAAAAGCGCCGAAAATACAGCACCGCACTGAAAACAAAAAAAATAAAAATTGATAGACGGCTGCTGTCAAGTTATCTGTTCACGAGTTATTCAAAGGCCTAGAGTAGGTTAAATATGTGTATATGTACAAACAAATATATGTACATGTATTTACATACCCTGCAGTGAAAAATTACCTATTGAGAAAAAATAGCTAATTTATAGTTAGCTTTGTAATGGGATTCCAATAAATACCCTCACTTTTAATTAGCTATGAAAAAACCAATTTAAAGTGGGCTATAAAGTCATGCAGCCGTAAGCGGGAGTTTGTTCTCTTCAAATATTTTCTAATCAAATATCCACTTACAAAAATTACATTGAATATACTTTTTTTCTGCACTTCACAGATGCTTTTTCGAATTCAGGATAAATAAGATGAATATCGAAATTTTATATTATCATTTTTATGTCACGTGTGACGGAATTTGAATAAGCGACCAGATAAACCCGAATATGGAAACAGATAAAGTAAAGGAATAAACATCTATGTCCAAAACTAGTTAGTTACACATTTGTTGACACCTAATGCAAGTTATCCAGAACAGATATATGGTAAATAGTCAGCACTCGCTCACTAAAATCACTTCCAGCAGGGTATAAACTAAATCAGACTATGAACGTACATATGTATGTACATATGTATGTCTGCATATTTTCACCAAATAATTCTTTGGGTAAAATCGGACCTGGACCTGTAAAGGGTAGCACTGCTTACATTAGTAAGGATCCCAAAACGTCCAAAATTTCTAAATTTCAAAACAACACCTTGATTTGCCTTACTTTTTTGAGTAAGTTGACCTTGCCAGGCATACCTTCCGAGTGAGCAAATGGGGAACAAAAGTGTGCGTATAATTTTTATATCATAAAAGATGAAAGCATGCATGGCAATATAAACGAATCGGTAATGTGTAGTCGAAACAAAATAAAAAAAGTTCTGATGAAGAATTGATTTGTAGAACAATTGGCGTATTCATAAAAAAAATAGATTTAGGGAACTTTACAAAATGTAATTTTACGTTGCTATCGCCTAGTTTACAATTTTCTAACACGAATCGAAGACGAAAATGGGACGATAATAGACGAAAAATTGTGAGTGCTGATTAAGATGGAGGAATTTTAAATAAAAGAAAATAAAGCATAAAATATTATTCGGTAAAGGGAAGATATTAAAAGCTCTTGAATGTCCAACGTCAAAAAATGTAATGACAATGTTATAAATGCATTTGTGCTAAAAAATGTTTGAGCATACTTACAAAAAATATATGTGAACTTATTTGTATCTAGGTTAATTATATTACTTACCGTCATTACATTTGTTT
The DNA here is from genome assembly GCF_013731165.1 of Rhagoletis pomonella. NCBI lineage: Eukaryota > Metazoa > Arthropoda > Insecta > Diptera > Tephritidae > Rhagoletis > Rhagoletis pomonella. Next base: position 29,759 of record NW_023459820.1, on the reverse strand, counting down.
ATGTATACCACATATTTTGTATTTAAAAAAAAAAATCGTTAACCGCATTTTCTACATCAGTATTCACTTGAATTCATATCTGTTTGGCAGAAGTGCTTCTCCAATATACTAAGGCATTATTTTATGATGTTGACCGGCGTTGACTGGCCCACTACATACATGCATACATACATATAAAAAAATATTTTTAGACACAAATTATTTATTAAACAAGAGCTTAGTGTTCTCTCACTACATCCACATTTTTCGGAGCTCATCAAAATAATAGGTGCATACACTTTGTAATTATTATTATTTTTTTTTAATTTTTCGTAATTTAAACAAAGACACAATCTACTAACTAGGGCTCGGAATCTCATGCACTAGAATTCGAACATATGCGCTATGAGCAAGTAAAATATGCTATTAAAAATATTTTCCTAATATTTTATTGCGAGTACAAAAATAAATAACACATACATTTTAAGAAGAAAATAACTAAAACAATTAACTTCAAAATACAATACATATTTAAGCATAAAATTAGTTTATAATTTAGCAAATTTGCCACTTTGATTCCACAACTCGTAGAAACTACTGCCATTTGGCGGCTTTGAATGAATTTCAGTACGTCATATATAGAGAAAGAGGCAGCTGCACTCTAAAATATTCTGCAGGAATAGCCTGCCGAGTGTCTTAAACCTCAACCTTGCGGGGGGGCTGGACACTCGCACAGGAATTGTTCGACTGTCTCTTTTGAGCCTGTTGAAGGGCAATTCAATCCTTTCGGCATGTACCCAATGCGGCAGTAGCCTTTGCATACTGCAGTAAGTTCGTAGGTATCTTCTTTGCTCATTCGTAAGAGAACTTAGGCTTTAGGTGGATCGTACGACACCCAGAACTGCCGGGTAATGCAGTACGATCCTTCACGGTTCCACCTCTTCGTGGCCTTCAAGTGATAGATTTCTGAAAATTTTTTGTGGGACACATTCAATGCGGGGCCGCACCTTGCCAGTTCGTCCGCTGCCTCGTTTCCGTAAATGTGTCTATGTCCCAGGACCCCTATTAGGGTAATTTCGTATGATCCGAGATATAGGCAAGCTCTCTCCGGCCGCTTGGCTATCCGAGAAGATATTCAGATGAATATTTTGGAAAAATCAAAAAAAGCGGAAATATACAAAACTATCTGCGTTTGTTGTAAAATATTCTAAAATATGCGCAATAAATATGCAGAAACTGGTATTTTTTCCAATATATGGAAAATTATGCATTAACTAAGCACTAACGATTTAATGCAATTTTAAAGGAAAGGAATTTCATGATTCGTAAAGAAAACTTAACCATTTCCGTTTGAAGATGCCCAATAAAACTATGCATTTGCATGAGATTCCGAGCCCTATTAAAAACTTTCAAACAAATCAAAGAAGATTGTAAATGGGCACGTTCAGAAGGCGCAACAGCTCAGTAACTGTTGCGATTGCACCTTCTGAACGCGTTGTTTTGTACGTCTGATCAACTGAACAGTTGCTTGTTAGATGATCGTAATTTTTTTCTGATCATTTGAGACAACATGTTGTGTGTTGTTGAATTTGACAGCTAACGTATCAAGCCGTTCAGAAGACGCCTTACGATCACTGATTTTTTAAGCAACGGTTGCGCTCAACTACTGCGCCTTCTGAACCTACCCAATATGTTTTCAAATTTCCTACTTGCAAATAAAAAGTCAGCAACTGAACGAAAAATTTAAAAAATGTAAAATAAATCGGTTTAATTGCTTTAAAAATTGTTCTAGCTGTTTAAAACGTAAACGAAACGATTGTAACGTAATCGACGTAAATACAAGACGAAGACAAGCGATAGGCTTACGAAATTGCAAGCTGAGACGATATCGCCTGCCGACAAATCGTTCGTGCGGCCTATCGTTGGAGATACATATGATCGTTTAAAGTACAAAACCGCGTAACTGACATTGGCTGCCAAAAATTGGATTTGCTCACACAAGCTCTCTTGGCTTAATCCTTATCCATTCGTCCTGAAATATTTATACTAGCCAGAAACGCGATTGCTTTATAAAAACGAGAACCATTTTGAAATATGAGTGTTTTACTCTCTAGAAAATTACTAATGCTACCTCACATACGCGGTTTTGCACTTTAAACGACGATGTGATGATAAGGCTGTTAAGAATTTATCTCTGTCATGTGTACCAGTGCTGGCATACAAAGTTTTGTTGGTCTAAGGTGCAAATTGTTTTGTTTTTTTCTTCTCCAACCACAATGTTAAACGTGACATTCGCATACGTATTTCTTATTGGGATGCCTATTTAGGCAGTAGATTGTATTTGTTCGATAAAATAATTTTCGAGAATACTTAACGAGCGTTTAATTAGATCAAATGGGAATACTCACACACTTACGTACATACATATTTGGGCAAAAAAATAAATTTATATAAAAGTATTCATATATATTTTTTTAAATTAAGTATTGTCACTGAAAATGTGACTGAAATCACGTGACTTTCTACAGTAGAGGGCGTGCACGCGCATGTGCTCGAAAACAAGAAGCACATTTGTAAAAAGTGAAGGTTGAAGTAGCTAAGACTTAGCGTTGATTTTTGGGATTTTTTTTTTCTGACGGTGTTTTTGCATATTCTTCCATACAAAATATGTGCGAGAATTTTTTTTGTGTGGCAGAAAATGAATAACACTTAAAAAAAAAGCTTAGCTACTTCAAGCTTGCACTTTATTGTGCTACAAAACTGCATACTTAAAATCTCATTAAAAAGTTCGTATGTTTACGAAAGTTTCTTGATTTTTATTTTTTTTTTACTCAAAGTTTAAAACTTGGATTTAACTCGTTTTGTTAAACAATAAACAATAAAGAATGTTAAACAATAAACAATAATTTTATAATAAATAACTAAAATTAAATAACAACTAAATAAATTGTTAGAATATGTCAATATGTGGAGCGTTTATATATATTTTTTTAATTATCCGCCATCTTGGATCTGCCATGTTGATTTAGCAAACCCATGATACCACTTTTTCGGGTTTGTCAATTACCAACAATTTGAGCCCAAAACCAGACGATTCGGTTGCAATTTTTTCAAATCTGAGGTCTCGATTTTTCTCAAGCTAACGACCGCCATATTGTGCAGCCCGTATTGAAAATTTCTACCTATTTTAAGTTCACGATTATTAAAATCCATCAACATGAATTTTATGCAGAGCCCTGTACAAATACTTTTGTATCACTGTATGAGATAGTTTCGTGATACAGATTTTTTGTAAAATGGGAATTTTCGCTCAGTCATTTCTTACCAAATTTTCATGTTCAGAGTATTTTCCCCTATTTTATGAATGACGGGAAATTACGGATTTGTATGTTTATGTTGAAAACCTAATTACATATATTGAATCTCCACATGCAGATCTTTCCATCGGCTATTTTTTTTTCTATTATTCCTGTATATGGGGCGTTCCATACCAAAATGGACGGGTTTCACACTTCATGTGTTTGATATGTTTAAAATTTTTAATATAATAAATAATTATGAAATTTGACTAATACATTTTTAAAAACTGTACAGCACAAAAACAAAAACCCATCGATTTAATAGTTTTCCAAATATCTCGAGAACGGGACGAGGAAAAAATTTGAAAAAAATCACACCTACACACATCAAAATTCTCTATGAAAAGAAATATTAAATGTTTTTTTTTTTAATTTTTCACATAATCAACTTCGGTTTAAAAAAAAATCTAATTATTGTAGAGCGCACCCCATAATATTATACATAAATACTGCGTAATACTTAGAGCCAACATTGTGATTTTTTTCAATTTTTTTTTTGAGATAGCATATTTTCAAAAAAAAAAAATTGTTATCAAAAAATTTGTATGTGAAAAAATTTTCAAGAAAAAAAATTTAAATCTTCCTTTTCATAGAGAATTTTGATGTGCGCATGCGTGTTTTTTAATTTTTTTCTCTTCCCATCCTCGAGATATTTTGAAAACTATTAAATCGATTAGTTTTTGATTTTTTGCTGTAAAGTTTTTAAAAATGTATTAATCAAGCTCAAATTTCATATTTATTTATTTTTTATGTTTATCCATCAACCCAAAAAATTTGAAACAAATCAAACACATAAAGTGTTAACCCCGTCCATTTTGGTATGGAACGCCCCATATATGTTTCATAGCCGGAGTGAGCAGTTAAACTAAAGATAAAAAAAAAAAAATACAAAACTGATGAAGAAGGAAAGCCTTTGCCTGAGCTATTTAACTTTCCATAATCTCTAGATTTTTCATTCGTCTTGCAGCAAGGGTATTCATTGTGAAATAGGTCCATCTCTCGTCGATTCAACTGAAAATCTATAAGGGTAGAAGTCATTATCTTTATTTGCTTTTTCGCACTTAATTAATTTGATATTTACGGACAAACTACGAATTTTTATTTTTCAAAAATTTATCGGCATGGAACTATCATTGACGGGATTTGAATATTAATGCGAGTATGCTTCGATACGTGACTGACTGGCCAAACAAAAAAGCGTGTGCGTTACGAATATTTAGGAAGGACGCAACTAAAAATACATATAGATGAGCGTTCATTGTACATACAAATACCAACCGGAAGTATTTTAAATTTATGTACATATGTAGCTTCCATTTTCAACTTGACCCACATTCGGTAGTAGTTCTGCGTGAATATCACTATTTTTGGCAAAACCTTGTTGTTACTTTTGTCCCTATCAAGAGCTTAAAAGCAACAGGAATACGAGGATATCTATTTTTATTAATGTATTGATTGAATCGCGTCTTACACGACGCCAGTCAGCCAGTCAGCCAGTCAGCAGCAGTCAACCAGTCAGTGTTGCATGACAATGGGAAAAAGTCAACCGAGCAACAACGGACCACCGGAGTTGCCTAGCCGCATGCGCATACCCGCCTGCCACCTGCCACCTGCATCAAGCGCGGTGCCAATTGCGGGCTCACACATTCAACGTACGACGGCGACGTACAAAGCCTCAAAAAGCGAGCCGAAATGCATTGCACGAATCGAAATCAGAGTTGCGGCCGTCGGTCAATTGGCGATTGCGTGTGGCATAAAATTTGCGTGCGTGCGCCAAAAGGCTAACTCCCCACCTGCGCGTCGATTATGCCGAAGCTAGTAGCATGCGATGAACTTCCGCCGGCGCTGCCGCCGCTCCACGGTGGGGGTCCACACCCATTCGCCGTTTAAATCGGCTGCCAGTGGCGTTCAGCTTGCACCACACAATTGCACACACACACACACACATACATACACACGCACACGCAGAACTTTGCAGTGAACATTCGTTTATTGTTTTACCTTACTCACAAATTCGCAAGGCACCAACATGCATGGATTTATGTACACATGCGATGTACATATGTATGTATATACACTTGAGGTCAGTTGATTAAGTTAAGTGACATTTATTTACTGTTTAACGTTTTTTATAAAAGTCTGGCACATTACATAACCAGCTCCATTATAAGACCACATTTCCAACCTTGTACGAAAATTATAAAAATACAACAAACTTTACCAATTACAATATACCCAAAAAATTTTAGTAGGATTAAGTGAAGTTTCCAAGGCGCTAGATTTTTGATATTTTTATACGAAAGAAAATGCCTAGCACCGTCAACAAAAAAAAAAATAATAATTAAAATGCGATTTTCTAGCGTATTGAAACTTGCACTTTATCCTGCTACAGTAATTTTTAAGCAAAAAACAAAAGCGACTAGATTAGCATGGGACCACCTCTGAACACTACCTTTCCGATGCAAAAAGAATTATCGAAATCGGTTGACGTGGTCCAAAGTTATGCGGTAACATACATAAAAAAAAAACTAAAAAAAAAAAAAATATTCCGACGAACTGATAACCTCCTCCTTTTTTTGAAAGTAGATTAAAAATTTAAAAAAAAACTGGATACCTAGAATTTTTTTTGAATAAAGTTTGTTGATTTTTTTTATAATTTCTATACAAGGTTTGAAATGCGGATTTATATGGTGCTGTTTGAATAATATGCTAGACTTTTATTAAAAAATATTAAACATTAAATAAACAAAAGAAAAATAGCCAAAACTGGTCAAATTGTCACTTAACCTAATCAGCTGACGACAAGGGTATGTACATACATATATGCATATATCCGCCCGTCCTACTGCCTTTACGTACCTATGTACATATGTATGTGGCTACATGTGGGCAGTTATGTTTGTTTATACGAGTATGTATGTTACATGCATATGTACATATGTATATACATACATACATATGTTCGCAGCTTCTGATTGAATTTCAAATTACTCAATTTTAGCAGCCGCAAATCTGCACTGAACCGCGCACGCCCGTCGACCATTATATTGCCAAAGGTTCGGTTCTTTGCTTTTAGGTATTCGCGGCCACTTACTGGCGACCACCGGCTCTGTCGACCACCATGCTCGCTGGCTCTTCAATCCCACTCCATGCATCGCCCTGAGCCTGAGCGCTTGGGTGCCTGCAAATATTTCGGTCGGTGTCGGCGACCACACGGTGGCGTAATTAACGGATGCGGTATGATAATTTTTCGAGGTAGCAATTTTAGAAAGAGTAACGCGACAATCGTAAGAAACATACTTTTATATACGCGCACAGATACTTACTGTGCACATACATATGTATGTAAGTACATAATATGGGTCATTCAATACAATATTTACAGCTCAATACTTTTTTTGGGGTTAAATATATATTTTTTACATTCTTTAGCGAAAAAAAGAAGACACCTAGATATTTTTTTATTTCGTCATGATATTCGAAAATCTCGAAAAAAAATTCCCGAAATTTTGAACTCACGGAGAAGTACCTTTTTTAATAAACTATTTCTCGGAGAAAATCATTTAAGGTATCAAAATGTGCGTTATTACCTCGGCTTTCCATAAGAGTGTGAGATAGATTAAAAAATCGCATTTATTAATTTTTATTTTTTTTTTTAATTAACTTCATCATGTTTGATTTTTATTTTTTTCAACCTGAATAGTTGTCAAACTTTATGGAGGAAGCTGTAAAAATTGGAGAATGGAAACACCAAAACTGTAGAAGTTACGTAAAAGTAAATTAACTTTAGTTCAAACTTTATGTACGCAGGTATGAAAAAACTCGTATGAAGTTAATAAAAATAAAAAAAATGCGATTTTTTAATACAATTTTTGAATTTTTTTTTAATTTATCTCACACTCTCACGGAAAGCCGAGGTAATTTCGCACATTTTGAAAGTTATTTTCGTCCTCTTTCATTTGATACAACATTTTTTTAATTTGGATAAGCGGTTTGTTTACTATCAGGAAATGACTTTTATTTCAAACTTAAAAATATTTGGTCAAGGTCACGTAAAAATAAAAATAACTGTTATTTTCTGTCCCTGGAACGTATCATACATATGGAAATACATATCGCGTAAAAGCGCTTTAATTAAACTACGTTCACGCTTCATTGATTGATGAAGCCGTAAGTGCAAGTGTCTATTGCATGGCTTGGGAACCATATTGCATCAACAGACCAGCCATATTTTCGCATTGCGGTTTTTATGTAAGTACATATCGAGCGCTTACCGCGAAATTAACGCAAGCGACATTTTTTTTCGAAATTAATTTTTTGATGTAGAACTGTTCTGAATCCCGTAACACACCAACTGGTAAAAAACTGTATCATCAATCGTCATAAATAGTCACAGAGATATACGACTTTAAATTTTATCGTAAGCGACATCCGCTGTTTTGAGTTACCGTAGCAATAGCGTAAGCGACATACATAGGAGTTACCAATTACACTACATAAATGTAAATAAGAGCAACTAATGAACTAACAAAAAAGAAAAAGTGAATAAGGAGTTCATAACTGTAAAATATCCTAGAGTGGAGTTTTCGTCTACCTGTCTTGTATTTAACTTTATTATGTATGTAGTTGGAATACATCAGTCATGTGAAGTAACTTATGGATAAAATATTGTCGTAGTCGTCATTTTGACGATTTTTACTTACAGATCCAGTTATATATTTTAAAATTAGATCTTTCGATTGGCATTGACTAATATTTTTTCGGTAATTTAGTTAAAATTGCAGTCACACTTAAATAATCAAGATCTTAAAAAAGGCCGCTATCGATTTTTGGATATCCCCTTTAGTTTCCGAGATATTGAGTAAAAAGTATAGCTAATTTATTAAGTGGTTGTCAAATTGTTGGCAAATGTCGCATACAACAAAATTTTACTGAATAAAATCGTTCATAAACTCGAAACTAATTAACAGTAAATAAATAACAACAAGTAATTTTTAAGCAAAAAAAAACCCCGACTTTAATTATCATATACAAATTTAAGATTATCGTTAATTTCTTCCAATGATCCAATGATTGGATTTAAAACAAATGAAGTTAAAAATTAGTCTATAACTTGTAATTGAACCAGGCTTAGATAACATTTAGAATTTCACATAAATTTTCCAAACTTATTACGAAAAAAAAACAAAAAGTTTGCTTTTTGGCGCTTACGTTATTTTCGCGGTTAGGGCTCAATATGTAATACATATATGCACATATATATATATGTATGCATGTAGAAATATCGGCGGCGGCTATCGGACTTTGATATATGTAAATACATGCGATGTAATATGCGATGTCCGCCACCGCAAGCACTATGTTCTCACAACATACATATTTCCATACACATCAACTCAAAGTTAATTTGATTGCGCAAAAACACCTTCTCTCCTCTCAGCATCAGATGTGAGAACCGCAAATAGTTTCCATCGCACCAGCTCGAGTGGAATTGGCAAGATGCTTTGAAATTTCGCAATATTCTGCTAACTGCAATTGCTTGACGTCCATCCAGTACCAGTAGCAACAAGAAACAAAGCAAAAGTGAAACTCGGCAGCAAAGATCGCTCACTCGACCGTGTCCATCGCTAACAAATTTGAAACATTTCCCAAATACATGGCGACGCATGCAGCCATTGTATGGACTCTGAGGTGCCGCCGATTGGAACTTCCTTCTTTCAGAAATTCCAAATATCGAAACAGTTCGTAGACACTATTCTGTGTGAAATTTTGTAGGCGTACAATTGGAATTTAAAAACAAATTAGCACATTTTCGCGAAATCACCACATTGTGTGATGCTTTCGCGAGCCTTACCAGCGACCAGATTCTCGCATCCTTGCCAACAAATGCTACTTTGGACTGAGTAAGCAGTTGAGAGAAGTAAAGTCCTCTTTCGACTTACGAAAATCACACCCACTTATAAGTCACTCTTCATGAGTTACAGCCATGTGAAAAATAATAGGAACACGACATTTCGACCAGTTTTGATTATTTTTCTTTTGTTTGTTTAATGTTTTTTATAAAAAAAAACAACTTATTATCTAACAAAAAAGCCATAAATCCAAATTTCAAACTTTGCAGAAAAATTATACAACGACAAACTTTTTATTAAGAATTTTTAGAAAAGTTCTGAGAATGCAGTTTTATAGCCCATTGTTTTCTTCCATCCAAAAACATTTCGAACATTTATACATACATACATATGTATATAGGGAGAATCACGTGAACTCTCTTAGCGCGGCGCGCACGCGCTAAATTCTGTTATTTTCAACTCGCGCTGGTGGTATGAAAATGTACGTAAAAAAAAATCCAAACACACCATTTCGAAATAGTTTTTCTCAGCTTCTCAATGGCGTTGGCAGATTTTCCGAAATTTTAGATTTTCCTATAAAAAACATAAAACGTGTTATATCTCGAAAAATATACTTTGAATATTTTTTTTAATACTTTTAATCGAAAGCTGAGGTTTTTTACATAAAAAAGTTGTATAACTCAGAATGCCCAAGCATTTTCCTATCAGTAATAGAATGGGAAGTCGGCCGCTGTGGTGTAGTGGTAAGCAGTGCGCGCTTTCACTCATCAGCACCTGGGTTCAAGCCCTGGTCAAAGACACATCACAAAAAATATAGAAAAAGGTTTTTTCTTAACAGCGGTCGTCCCTCGGCAGGCTATGGCAAACCTCCGAGTGTATTTCTGCCATGAAAAAACAGCTTCTCATAAAAATACAATCGCCGTTCGGAGTCGGCGTAAAACTGTAGGTCCCTCCGCTTTGTGTGACAACATCAAGGCGCACGCCACAAGTCGGAGGAGAAGCTCGGCCAAACACTAACATATGTGTAAGCGCCAATCTATTATTATTATTAATAGAATGGGAAAGAGTGGAAGTACCGCGCGCGACTCTCCCTATACTATATACTTTGGAAGAAAATGCCTGACGCCATCGGCAAAAAGAAAAATTATCAACGCTTGAAACTTGCATTTTATTAAGCTAGAATTTAATGGGCTATAAAACTAAAATTTTGTAATAAAAAGTTTTTTGTTGTTGTAAAATTTTGTTCGATTCCTATTTTTTCTACAAAGTTTCAAACTTGAACTTATAGGTTTTTGTTAGATAATGATATCGCATACGGGGACACAACTCAAAATTACACGTTCGTCAGAAAATGCGAAAAACTATTTCGTAGCCCATGCTAATCATATGGACAAGGGAGACTTTAGCTTAAGTTTTTTCAACAAATTATAACAAAAATTTGCTCCATCTTTTACTGAAAGGTAGATACAAGCTCTGTGTACATTTTGGTGCATTATTTCAAAAATGCCAAATTTTGAGTTGTGTCACTTTTGAAGACGGTGTGCGATATGTATATTTTTTATAAAAAAAAAACTAATAAACGTTAAACAAACAAAAGAAAAATAGTCAAAACTTGTCAAAATGTCGTGTCCCTATTACTTTTCACATGACTGTATATAATCACTACATAAGCATAACAATATGGGCATAGTCCAGCGAATTAGAATACAGCGGCTCCGCTGGCCTGGCCATGGGCACAGACGCTCCAACCCTGAAAGTATTCAACTCGAAACCAATTGGGTGGTAGCATAGCAAGAGGAAGAGGTCTCCTCTGCGATTCTCAGAGTCAGGTGGATTCAGGTGAGCAAACCTCAGGTTGATTTCAGTCTAAAAGGGTCCAAACTAGCTAGATGTTTGAGTTCCTTGCGAAAATGTGACTGCGGAAAACTTGCGGAATTGTTGGCTGGTCACTTTTCGTTTCACAAATACCTGCCTTGAAGAGCATGAGTTATGAGGGTTTTAGCAGCGATGTGTTGAGATACGAAAAACTGAGAGGGAGACTAACAATCTGCTTCGATCACGTACCTAGTCAGCAGAAGTCACTCGACGCCTGTAGCGAAACCAAAAGCCAGATACAGATTGCTTTGGATACTTTGGTTTGGTTATCTAAAGTTTTCACTGAGGTGAGCATAGCATAGATTACTCAAAAAAAAAACGGTATTTGCATTGGTAATTTAATGACATTTTCGAACTGAAAACCAAAACACAACGCCAACAATTAGCGGTAAGGTATTTTCGGCATTAGACATACATACATATTTATGTTGTTATTGTTGTTAGTTGAGCTAAAGCTGAATTTATTTTCGGCTAAAAATATTCGCAATGCGGATTGGTGAGTCGTTGGCGCCACCGAGTTGTCAATAGCAGTTGGAGCAACAACAACAAAACACTTAAATTCCGCTATATAAATTTATAATCATTATACATTTGAATTCATTAAAATTTAACGGCATGAAGCATCCCCAGTTTCTAGTCAAGCCTTAGATTCACAAAGCAGAACAGCTAGTAGACAACAAAAAAAAAAACAATAAAAAAAGAACAACATCAGTGAGGATCACTTTGAAGTCAATATCGTGAATACCATCGTCAGCCAGTTGTCGTTGTATGTTGGAGTAAATTGCGACATTGTGGAATAATTTCACCGCCAGCTTTGTTCTATGTGTTTATACATATATAATATATATGCACATGTGTATTATCCATTCCAGATCGTTGTGGTGCGGTGAGAAGGGCCTTCCGCTAACGATAATTGGTTCCGAACGGATCGAAATAGGCAAGGGGAGCGCGGCTGGGAGAGCTCAGCTGCGGCTAGCTTCATGTAATAGTAGTTAAAAACAACACTAAAAGCTCAGTTAGTCTAGGCTTAACTTAATTTAACTTAACGTAAGAAATCATCAATGATTACTCAACACATCAACTTAAGCCAGGCGCGGAAATATTTTGTTTTTGTATTTTCTTTTTCAGCCGTTTGACAGTTTGCCGCCTAAAATGCCACATCAAACGAATTCATGCAAAAAAATATGTTTCCGCTCATTTATTTTTGAGAAAAACAAAAAGGAGAATCCGTTAAGACCGTAACTTAAGAATCTAAAATCTACAGGTTCTTAAGCTCCTTACGGTAAGTAAAGTTTTAACTAACCGCCAACACAGTTTCTCACAAAACAGGTTGGCCAAAATATTAAGTTAAGTTACGTTACGGAAACTAAGTCTAGACTAACAAAGCTTAAATACGGGCAAATAAGCCATAACAAACAACAGATTTTGACACAGACAAATGGGGGGGGCAGTGTGGAGCAGCAGCAGAGTCAATAGCAAAGTTGCGCCAGCAGAATCGGAATTCCCCAAAGCCAGGCGCGTGAACGGCGTGTGCGCCACAAAAACACGGGAACAAATTAAATAAAAAACAAGTTAACAAACACACGAATGAGCAAACGAATGTCGCACAGTGGTACAAATGTGCACAATAACTGTCAATGAAAGGAAATAATATGGCAAAATATGATTAAAATTGTGTAAAAAAAAAAATAAAAAATTAACACACCATCAAAACTCAGTTTCCCAACGACGCATTCGAAATCTTCATCAAAAGAAGAGTTAACCGTCTGAAGAACATCGGAAATAGCGAAAAAATAATCGAAAGAAACCTGGATATGTGAGCGAATTTGATGCGCTTTGTAGATGATGGTATCCTTTTTGACCACTCATTGTACATATAAAAGATCCATAATGTAAAAGATTAAAGGGTTAAAATTTTTTCGCGATAAAAATATATCGGTGTATTTTACTGTAGGTCTCTGAAGGTAACATAAATATGTAGATAAGCATTTTTTAATCTTCGCTGACGCCAAATAAAATTTCCTACTTTGCATTTCTGTAGAACACTTAAGTTACCTAACCAATTTATACATAAAATTAGATGTTATATAATTGAACTTGTGATGAAAAGTGTTAACGTTAGCACACTGTAAAACAAATCGTGTTAAGGTGGAGGACATCTTTAGATTGAGACCCCTAACCAAAAATCCAAAATCTGTTCCACAGTGTTGCGAGTATTAGAACCTACCATAAAAGTGATGCTCAAGCAACAGACTGTGGATGTCAATTCGCATAAGATGCTCTCCAGTGGCTAGGCTTATCTCGCCCTCGGCACTTTTTAATCTATAGTTCGCTTTTTGATCAATCAAGGACTCATTAAAGCCGCGGAATACCGTACTACTATAAAAATTTGGCAGAAACGGATGATGTTTTGCCGATGTGTGCGCTTTTGTACCGCCCAGTTCCCACTGTGCGCAATGTAATGAATTGGAACTGGTTAATAAATATTACCCACTACGGAAAAATAGAAATAATAGCGCGAATAGTGCGCCGTGCCGCAATACTAATTAACCCCAGCACCTTGCACTTCCACTTGCGGGTCTGCTGCGGCTGCCAATAGTCGCGAGCAATTCGTGTACCTGTATGTGCTGTCCTCCCCTCCACCACTCCGTTGCTGACATGACGCGAGGTGTTTAGGGTGCTAGCCGTGCTGGCAAAGCAACAGCGCGCGTGCCTGTGACTAGCGGCACTCAAGAAACAGCCGCCGCCGCTGTTCGCTTTTCGCTTTTCGAATAGTAAGTGGGCGCATTCGCATCAATCAGGCTTAATGCAGTGCACACGCACATACGTATGTAGGAACTTTTCCCAACGTTGTCACCCAAATGAAACGTCAAACTATAGCATACAACGCAGTGTTATTGTTTTCCCTTTGTGGCTAGGAAATTACACTTTTGTAATGATTTTCCCATCCCATCTTCTCTATTTTGTGACTCCGCGAGAAGGTTTTTTTCCTAAGCCTTCGTCGCTGGTACTACCGTTATTATTAAAGTTGTCAATGTTATCACATTATACTGATACATATATGTAGTAAGTAGGTGTTCTAGTTTATTTTTTTTTTTTTTGTTAGTTAGTTTCGAATCAATGCCATCGGTTGTTTCGTATTTTTGCTTATCGCGTTCTGACAGCTGGCGACACAGGTGAATGCGAACCACCCATCCATTAAATCAGTCAAGGCGCGGTTGGGTGTGTGTGGACTGGGTGTGCAAGAGCTCGAGAGTATTATTTTGAGGTGAAGGTGGTGGTGTTAGAACTGGAGTGTCAACAACGAGTGAAGTGGTGTGCGTTGATGACGGAATTGTTGCCAAATAAACGTCAATAGCCGCAATGAAATGCGCTGTTTACTCATTATTTACTTACCAGAATTAGGTTTTGAGTAGTTTAAATATTTGTATGAACTTTGTGGCATTGCTTTTGGGTATTTACAGTTAGCTAGCCTCAACCAATTTTCTAAGCAAATTACCACTGACAACGGAAGTGGTTCAGAAAATTATAGGGCGTCTGCGACCCCTTTTACCAGAGGCTCCCCTATTAAGAGAATTAAAAAAAACGGTCAAACCACGCCCCTTTTCTTTGAAATATCCATATAAAAGCCAGACCTGGCTCAAAGCCTGCCCTGAATAGCGAAAATAAAAGTTTCTGCAATTCTATTCTCTCTAGCTGGTTTTCCATATTTTAGGCTGTCGTACGCTATTTTTAAATCGGTATCGATTAATACGTAAAAGTATCGACTGTGCAAAAAATACACTTGCCACCAATCCGTTGCAAAAGAATCTGCGCCGACTATTTCATAAATTTGCGGAGTCACTTTTAAAACATACGAGTACTTCGTATGAGTTTTCAGATTTTTGAGGAGACTTAGCTTCTCGAATAAGAAAAACCGGGGACTATATAGTCCAGTTTTTGTTTTAATTATCACCCGGACAAACAGACTAAAACCAGTACACCTGGCAACCCTGCATGCAACTAGCTTTACGCACTACACGAACAAGCCAATGACTGTACATGAAAAAGTTCAGGTTTGTAACTTTGATTAGTAAATTTAACAAGTAATTTTTAGCAAAAAAAAAACCGACTTAAAAACCCTGCAAACCAAAGTTCCGGAAATCTTAAGGAAATCGTTAGGAGTATCTCATTTCTGTAACGATTTTTTTACGAATTTTCAAAGAAAATTATATGAAGGGGTTGACACGAACTCGTAAAGAAATTTCTGTACGAAAAATAAAGAAAATTCTGGAAAAATTCTGAAAGATATTCTTCACATAGCAGCATTATTTTCGTTGCTTCACAGATTTTCTTCCGAAATTTCGAAAAAGAATGGAAGTGTGCGTAATTTATTTCATTTTAGAAGATTCGGCAAAAAATCGAATTAAATCTTAACGAATTCTTTAAAATTTCTTTACAATGCAGAATACTCTGAAAAAAGGGTTTGCAGGGAATATATATATATATATATTTCTATATATTTCATGGTTCAATGATCGGGTCCAAACCAAATTAGTATGGGACCACCTCTGAGACACTACCTTTCCGTCAAATTATCGAAATCGGTTGACGTGGTCCAAAGTTATGTTACCGCATACATAAAAAAAAAAATAAAAAAAAAAAAAATAAAATAAAAAGGATTCCGACGAACTGATAAATTCCTCCTTTTTTGGAAGTCGGTTAAAAAATGTTTATCGCTTGAGAACACACTAAAAAACTAAAAGCGTACATTTACTACAATTCGTCTCTATTATCTCACACAAGTCAATTTTTTCATGCGTGATTACAAATTCTTATACAAAAATTCAATTCCAAGTCAGCAGGGATTATCATATGATCCTACTGAAAAAAAAAACTTTTTATATAAGTTTTTGGGCTAAAAGGAAAAAAAAATAAAAAAGAAATTAGCTGGGGCACTTGTATGTAGTACGTACAGATTGACAGCCTTTCCGCCTAGCACCATCATTTCTTTGCCTTATGCCTTATTGCCTTTGCTCTGTTTGGATGATAGTTTTTGCCGTTGACGACAAAGTGTGCCTTTCGTCAAGTTGATGCTAATTTATGCGGAGCGAAATTTGTGCTTGCCTGTGATTTCATGTCATTTGGGGTTTGTGGACCTTGGTTTTGCTTTTGTTGTTGCTATTCGCGTTTGTCCATTTCGAGAGCAAAATGTCAATAATTGGAAAAATTCCAGACGCGAAGTGCGTCAAGTAGCAAGTAGGATTAGCATTTCAGATTTTACCGACCGGGTTCAAAAAAAAAAAAAAAAAAAAACAAAAACAGAACTTTAAACAACACTGAAAATTTTCAAAATATATTTAAAAAAAAAATATGTTAACATAAAAAGTCACCTTGCTTGGAATTTCGTTAGCATAAAACGGCAAAAAAAAACAACAACAGTGTAACTGTGATAAATAAAACAAAAAAACGGCAATTTGCATATCAGGAGGAGACAAAGACAGCAAAGATCAGAGACTGGAGATGCTGGCTGGAGCTAAAGCGATGAAGTTGCCAATATTGGTTGGTGATGCGCGAGGGGGGCGTACTGAGCACGAGTATCCCTTCGCATTTAAACAAAAGCCTGTGACGCACTTTGAATTCCCCAGAATTCGCTATTGATTTTTGTCTCTCGTATTTTTTTATTTGGATGCAAACAAGTTTTTTTTTCAAGAAGGCAAAACGAGGAGAGCGGATGTGTTGTTATTATTTTTGGATGTTAGACGTCTGACTTGAATGTGCTGAACTATTCTGTGGACCGATTTGCACTGGCGGCGGTAGCGGGGGCGGTGTGGCTTGCGGTTGTGCTGGCGTCTGGCGTCTGGTAGCTTGTAAAAACAGGTAGCTCCAGCCACTTCTGCTGAGCAAATACAGTAGTCAACTGTAAGCTTAGCATTTATTAATTGCGGCTCAAATCCAGCCACAGTACTTTTAACGAAAATCAAATGTGTTTGTGTTTGTTTTCGCGCATTCATTTGTATAGAAAATACCGTAAACAATCTAGAAATAGTTAGTTAAATTCCAGAATAAAAATTAATCAACATTTGCCTTTTTACCTGATTCTTTAATTGCTAATATGTTTGGTTTTGTTTTTATTTTAATTTTTATTTTTATGGTTTCTTTTTCAATTTTTGCTGGCGCTCGACTCAACAGCCAGAATCTGTGTTCGGTCGAGCCGAAAAACAAAACAAAACAACATTTCTTACTTCAATACATGAAATAATAGCGAAGCCGAAAGATAAATTACAAATACAAAAACAAGTGAAAATAACAATAACAATAAAAAAAGTCATCAAAATACAAGTCAGTGCGGTGGCAACGAAAGAATTCAAGGTCTAACAAGGTCGACATTTTGGCCAATTGACTGCGGGTCCATTGACCCATTTGCACGTTTGCTTGCATGCGCTCGCCGCAGTTCGGGCACTTCTCAGTCGGCGCGTGTGCGACTGTTCGAATGCGTCGGGTGGTGCGACCGACAGCTGGTGCGACAATACCGGATTGCTTGCTGGCTGGCAGCAGATTGCAGGCGAGGCTGAGAACGCTGCTGCGGCGCTGCGCGCTGGTGATCTCAGTGACGCCGACTGCTTTATCGGAGGCGTCGGGTGGTGCATTGAAAGTCACAGTCGCGTCAACAGCGACAATGCGACAGCCAGAACTGGACAAGTACAATTGCGACTTATGTAAATGCAATAACAAAAGCAGTCGATTCGTAAATGTAACAACAAAGAAACACAACAGCTTTTTGAAAAAAACTTAGAAGAACGTAAAAACCACAAACAAATAATACATAGCCAATTGTTTGGAGGGAGATTTAGCAAAAAAAAAAAATTAAAAATTAAAAAAAAAAAATCAAAACACGACGATCACCAAATATCAACTGCATTGCAGCCGCGCTGCGCCGACCGACCCCAGACAAAAGTTGTACCAAAAATTAATAATGCGCATTTTGGGTGTACTGGGAGTCACCACACCATTATTAGGTATCATTAGAAGCCCCCACGTGTCTTTACTTTTTGTTCACTTTAAAAGTTGTTGCTTACAAAAACTGAACTTGATTTATTCCCGCTCGTCCTACCAGACCACACACCTTCAAGTGGTCCTGCTTTGAGCCATGTACTAACGGGTGATTTTTTAAGAGCTTGATAATTTTTTTTTTTTAAAAAAACGCATAAAATTTGCAAAATCTCATCGGTTCTTTATTTGAAACGTTAGATTGGTCCATGACATTTACTTTTTGAAGATAATTTCATTTAAATGTTGACCGCGGCTGCGTCTTAGGTGGTCCATTCGGAAAGTCCAATTTTGGGCAACTTTTTCGAGCATTTCGGCCGGAATAGCCCGAATTTCTTCGGAAATGTTGTCTTCCAAAGCTGGAATAGTTGCTGGCTTATTTCTGTAGACTTTAGACTTGACGTAGCCCCCACAAAAAATAGTCTAAAGGCGTCAAATCGCATGATCTTGGTGGCCAACTTACCGGTCCATTTCTTGAGATGAATTGTTCTCCGAAGTTTTCCCTCAAAATGGCCATAGAATCGCGAGCTGTGTGGCATGTAGCGCCATCTTGTTGAAACCACATGTCAACCAAGTTCAGTTCTTCCATTTTTGGCAACAAAAAGTTTGTTAGCATCGAACGATAGCGATCGCCATTCACCGTAACGTTGCGTCCAACAGCATCTTTGAAAAAATACGGTCCAATGATTCCACCAGCGTACAAACCACACCAAACAGTGCATTTTTCGGGATGCATGGGCAGTTCTTGAACGGCTTCTGGTTGCTCTTCACTCCAAATGCGGCAATTTTGCTTATTTACGAAGCCATTCAACCAGAAATGAGCCTCATCGCTGAACAAAATTTGTCGATAAAAAAGCGGATTTTCTGCCAACTTTTCACACATTCAACACATTTCGAACCGAACACTGATTTTGGTAATAAAATTCAATGATTTGCAAGCGTTGCTCGTTAGTAAGTCTATTCATGATGAAATGTCAAAGCATACTGAGCATCTTTCTCTTTGACACCATGTCTGAAATCCCACGTGATCTGTCAAATACTAATGCATGAAAATCCTAACCTCAAAAAAATCACCCGTTATATGTATGTACATGAGAGTGAAGCAAACAAAAATTTTCCAAGATAGGGTTTGGCAACCTTCCAAAATTTTTCCGCTTGCCGAAAGAGGTGCTGGTACCAAATCTCATGATGCTCATATTTTTATTTAGAAGTATTGTGTACATATAGTAATCAAACAATTGGTTAAGTATTCTAAGAACATTTAAAATTTAAATTATCTAAAAAAATTGCACAAGCTTCAGTTGTCATGGCAACATTATCTTTTTATAAAAATCATCAATATTTTTGTTAGTTTCACAGCGATCTAGTAGCGCATTTCAAGGTCATTGAGCACCCTGTATTGGTTGCAGTAGAAAACTGAAAGTTGGTATAGGTATTACAAATATCAAGAGGAAAAAACTAAGGGGGTGCCCTGTTTTCTAGGATGAAAAATTTTTTCCCCATACAAAAATTGGACCACTCTAATGTACATTGTATGTACGAAAATTTACTCCCGCTTTGTGCAGCCAACCATCGAACAGAACTGAAAAGTATACTCGACAAAATTTTTATAAGGAGAAAATGCCCAGCACCGCAAAAAAAAAAATGCCAAAAATCGATAGTGCCTACCCGATTTTTTTTAAATATTTGTAAGCTATTCACTGCTGGCCATAAAGATAGCGAACTCCTTTTATTGGCTTTTAATTTAATTTCTCTAAAATTTGCAAATTCTATTTACACGGGTTTTGGGTGCTACTAAAATCACTTTTTCATTTACATAAAATATTGACACTATATCGATGGCTGAGTGGAAGATCAACCTATCTCGATAGCCAGTTCGAAAACGCCCTATCTCAGAGAACTTTTCAAGAACGCCCTACACTTCAGAATTTGGTTGAATAACGCCCAATCTCAGAATTAGGTTCAAAAGCGCCCTATCTCAAACGAAAATACATTAGAAATAAGCTGAAATAGTGCATTTTCGAGCTGGCTGCCGAGATAGGTCGACCTTCCACTCAGCCATCGATATCTGGTCCCTCAGAGCTCTGCTTATTCATATCTTAATGAAAGATTAAACACTCCACTTTTATCTGACCCCAACTGAGTATCTTAATTAACCTTTCAGCCCATTGCTTTTGCGAAGTAACAAATCTTCTGGCAGTTGCATTACTTCGTTTGACCACCCAAGTGTACGAAATTGTGGCCGTAGCAGGGCGATGAAGACTTCTGGATTAATACTCTTAGGTAAACATTATTTTCCCATTAAACTCGTCTGCTTGGTGATACGTCAAATATTGTATTTTAGTTTGAGCCAAGGGACAGTGAAGACGAGGCGGCTAAATGTGGATGAAGGCGACGACGACAAGTGCCGCTCAAGTGCAGATAATCCCGTCTGGCGATAGCGTTGCCATTTTTCGCACTAACTTCCACATCAATTGGTGGGTAATGCTGAGTGCCGGCAATGACTTTGCACATAGGAGCAGATCATCCGCCTAATGAGTGCGTCAATTGTGCTTGGCTATGACTGTGGTGTTTGCAGGCAGAGGCTTAAAAGCAGATTAGGCTAAGCCAAGCCATTCGGTTTTGCTTTGCTTTGATCAGAACAGTCTTCATGAGCTGTGTCGCCTAAATAGCTCGGCTTATCGTCTGAGAGACTATTTCCAGCAAAGCCTTAGCGTGCGGCGGTTAACGTTCTGTGCAAGCAAAACGTTTCGCCTTACAGCATGAAACTATGTAGATAGATATAAACGGTTGGTCCGTCGTTCGTGTTGATCGGTGCCACCTTTGACTGACGGCACTCCCTTCCCCCTCCTCGGGCAGTCATCTAATAATCGCCGCCAACGTGCTCGCCTATTGAAAATTATTAGTTGGCGATTAATTGCCAATTACCTGTCTGCCAGTTTTTTGCACACTGTCGGCGCAATTACGCGCATACGCTTGCTCGCGTCAGGCCACCTTCGTCATCCCATTTAGCGCAGTCGGGCAGTCAGTCATTCACGTTTCAGGCACACCAATTTACATTAGTTTGTGCATTAGCCCAGAGTTAGCGTCTGGCTAGCGGTGAACAGCAAGATTCGCGACTCGCGAGTCAGTAGCCGCCAGCCGGCAACCGGCGCTATTGGTGTTGTTGCAGGTGACGCTGCCGAGTCGCAGTGAATGTGTTAATCGATTCATTTAATTTATTATCACCATGGTGCGACCGATCAAACGATCAAGCGATCTCGCGTTCCATCGAACGTCGTCAGCCCGTGCCAATCACCGATCACACGAAACGTTGACTGTTTGTGGAAAATTTTCCATTCATCGTCAGAGTCTACATACGTCTGCCTGACCAAATTCGAATGCTGCTGGTGCCAGGTGACAGGCGGCGGGTGGATGTCGATGGGTTTGTTGCTGCAGATCGTTGGCAATTAGTGGCGCTGGTGGGGTGCCAGCTTTCAATGCAATTCCGTCTGTTCGTGGTTGGCGCGCGTGTCCAGCAATTTACGATTTCATATTTGTTTGCCCTTTCATTAACACTCCTCATTTCGCTATGCCTTATGATCGGCCACATACGGATGTGTATGTGTATGTATATGTAGATGCAAAAGTATAGTTTTACCAAACATTTCGTGCCACTCTCTTAGCTCCAGTTAATTTATGAAGCCAATAAAACGTGCTTGCAAGTAATTGTGGCAATTAGGTAATGGTTTTGTCTTTTAGAAATCTGGAAAACTTAGAGGGCTATGGTTGAAATGGGGAGCTGGCGAAACTGGATAACATTAGAAAAGTATTGGGTGGTGTGTATCTCGTTACTTATTTTTACTTACCATTTAAGGACCAAGAGACACACAGGCGAACTAAGAAATAAGTCTACTTAAACAAAATGTATGAGCTGTTCTTTCAATTCTTATTTAAGATAAAACTGTTTTTGATCACCTGAAATGGTTGAGGTTCGATGCCGATGAAGGGTTGCACTTTTCTGTACGATCTGCTGGATAATCGTCGCAGGGCATGGCAATAAACTCGTTAAATCCCTTCAAGTCGCCGGGATGCAGCTGATTACCTATACGCAAATACTACCTATACTACATCATCAAGGCTCTCAATTTGTCGTTGACCAGAGTGCTCATTACTGATTTTTAGATATCAGGGAAGCCTGCCAATAATCGATAACTCCCCTTGCTCCAGATCTTGAGACCCTGCCACCTGACCCAGCGAAGCTCCGACAACAACACCGCTGCATATGACGCCGTAAATACTCAGGGAAGCGGCAGCGTGAGCGGCAGAACAGGCAATTGTTTGAAATATAACTATTTACTAGGCACATGAGAAGACATCTCTCCAAAAACTGAAGGACGACTTCCAGAAGTATAGAAAGCAGCCACTTTGTACAGACAGATAATCAACGACATTCACCGAGAGACTACCACCACCTTCACTAACTTTTGCTTTCGGATTCAATCATCACTCAGAAGTGAAGAGCTACATGAGCACCTTATACATATAAAAATAAGGAATTTAGTTAATTCTTCCCATGAAATATTTTAAATCTCAATACATACGCATGAGTATAGATTCAGAAAAAAAAATTGGATAACCGATTTGTGGTTGTTTTGCATACTTTCTTGAGCAAAATAGTTCAATTTACGAAATTTCCCAAAATTACTGGTGGCAAACTGGGCATAACGAGTATGCATTGTGCGGATAGAGGCCAAGTGGAAAATTTTTCATTTAGCGGAATCGAAAATGATTTAAATTTTACGTGCAAATACGAAAATATTTGATTAACACCTAGTGAAACGGTTAATAAATACACAGCGTCGATTCTTTTTTCTTTTGTGATTAAATTTTGAGCATTTCAGTATGCCTACATACAAATATACAAAGGTAAATATGTACATACATATGTACAAGCACCTTACAAACAAACGCTTGTTAAATGAAGCTCATACGCGCCTGTGGTTTGTTTGCTTGCTGGTGGCTGTGGGAAAATTCCATCGCCTTTTTCAACGGCAACAGAGTCTCCTCGCCACCCCACCCCAATGAAATGTGTGTGCGAAAACGTAACAATACAACTGTTATTTACACCATCTGTTTGTGTGCTTGTTTATCCGTCTGTGCAGCGCCCAGCAATTCTGCCACATTAGCGCACATAATGCGGCCATTCTTGGCCATTCCAAAATGTTTTTGTATTTGTTTGGTGGTTATCACTTGTTCGTGTGACCACTCCAAAGCTGTATGTGTATGTGTATGTGTACATGCGATGATCGCGATTTACATTTAAATTAGTAAGTAAATCCAATTAAATGCTTGAAAATCGCTGGTTTCACTACTTATATACATACATACATATTTATAAGAATTTGTATAAAAAAAATATGCAAATATTGTGTGAAAATTCTATTAAGCCGCCATGCACATTTTTGTTTGTGTATTTTTCGAATTTCACAACGTTTAAGTTAATTGTTGTTTGCGAATTCTTGATTGTTATTGCTGTGTGCCTCTATTTGTTTATTTCTTATCGTTCCATTCAATGAGCGTAAATGCCGTGCATTCGTCAATTTAGGTTTTATGTTACAAATATCGCATTAAAATTTGACTAAAGCAAAAAAACCAACTCGTATCGAAAATGACTGATGATTTTTGCAAAATTCTGCGAATCTGTTAACGGTACAAAAAAAAAATTATTTAAAAAAGGCTGGCAGCCATAACCATTGCGTCAATATAAACTTCCTAAAACGATATCTAGTAGCTGTCGAAAACTGTGCAAATTCTTTTGGACGTTCCCGACGTTACGATTTTTTTCAATGAGATAAAAATTTTTGCTTACAAATTTTAATAAACTTGCACAAAGCACTTAAGGCCTGAGTAGTTAGTGCGTGACAGGTAACAAGATCAACGGAAATGAGGTCACTTGACACTATTGCGTATACTGGTGCGAAATAAAGTCAATTGACATTATTACCTTTCCAAAAGCGAAATAAAGTCAACAAAAATTTGGCGCGAGCGCAGCGCGGCGGGGTACGCAAGTTTAATGTTTGAAAGAGCAATAATGTCAATGGATTTTATCACGCTTTTAAAAAGGTAATAATGTCAATTGACTTTATTTCGCACCAGTATATGTATGTATATGCATACCTACATAGAAACAATATGAACAAAAATTAATTGGAACGTTCGGACTTTCCGATTTTCGATTTCCTTACAATCGGTAATCCCATAGCTTTCCGAAAAAATAGGAATGCGACTGGCAGATTAACCAAAACTAGCTTTTGTATTAAAATTTTTAACAAGTAAAGTAAACACCACATTTTGCGTTTAATTCTTTTTAATCGTGTAACATAATTATGAAAGCTTTCTGGAAGGTATGATTTCTCCGACAAAAAAAATATATTTGAAAGTGTAGTTGGAAAGACGCGATTATCTTGAAATGGAATGTACCAATTAGTCCAATATTTTGGTGGATGAAAGGCAAAATATGTTGTTATCGATTGGCGTCTATACACTTTGTCCAGGCAAAATTTTATTTTTTTGCTCTTGGTTGACACTTTCCAGGAAATACCCATATGTAGAAGAAAATTAATTTAATATTTCCTGAGCGTTTTATGAATGTTTTCGTTTTTTCTAGAGAACTAGACTCTAAGGTTTAATGACGAAAATGCCGGACGAAAATTTTTTCCGGCAACCTTCCGAGCTTTAGTCTTACCCGGCTACGGCAGATCTGTGCCCGGGTGAGCGACCCTTCTGTCACCGCACAATTTAGGGATTCATAATGAAAAGTGCTCCTTGAAAAAAGCCGACAGAAAAAATTATTTAAAAACAGTACTTTTTTTCTAAATGTTTATATAATTTAAACTTTTTTATGCCATTTTTACTAGGTTAATAAAATCGGAAGCCTCACTATCTTCAATGAAATGATTTTGAAATTTTATAGAAGATTCAAAAAGAGCGTACACAGGAAATGTTTTCAAGACGATTTGGTATTTTTAAAAAAATCTTGATTTCGCATTTACTAGGACCATTCACTTCCCGGCACATTTTTCACAGATGATCTTGTTATTAAACTGGATAAACAAATTTTTTTTTATAGGTAGACTATATTTTAAATTGATTGATAGAAATCGTTTAACATTCCCCGAACTGCTTGGTAAACACATCATTTGTCTTACGAAACGCTTGCTCTATTTTCCATGCTTAAGTTTCAGATTTTGTCAAAAAGCCTCAAATATCTTAACGTAAGCAGGTCTAAAAAACGACAAAATGACGTAAAAAATTTCAAATTGGAAACTATGTGAAGTAAAGTTTTGTGTCATATAAAACTCGACTTTATTTAGGCAGACAAACTAATGGAATATAATACGTATTTTTTTTTTTTTTTGTATATCAGGTAACTGCAACTAAACAGGAACTTTATACATAAATTTAACTACGAACTTAATAACTACATAAATACATACAACCACCGGCGAGAGTAGTTATTACTACAAAATACTACATTTATTAATTAAACATATTTAGTTCCGATTGGCTGATTGTAGAGGTGCGCTACTGCTAAACGAAGCGTACCGCTTACGCGCGCCCTATTGATCCCGTTGCTTGAAAACGTGAGAGCGCGCCAACTTCGTAGCTGAAAACACGTGATGAAGTTGTGTTCTGCTGCCTCTATAAATTAACAAAAAAAAATATTTATGCTTTACTAAGTAATAACAGCAGCAGCAACAAAAATGTCGCGCTACAAACATAGTTGCAAAAGCCCTTAACATGGATCGGTATTAAGTTAGGCCAGATGGGCACATGCCATGCATTCTACAACCGATTAGCTTTAACGAAATCGGTGGAAATTTTTTTGTATTGTAAATTTATCGCTTGTCGAATTTCTTTGCCGTCCGAGGCCGTCCGAGGCCGTTCAAACGTCGAACTACAGTTCTCAAGTACTTTGTTGTCGACGACAGGTAAAAATTTCGAGTGGTGCGTGATTAGGCCATGTCGGGCCCGACATGTCACCCCTTGTGACCGTCACGGACCACTCGGCCTCCACCATCAACGACTAGTCGCTTATCACATTTTCCCGCACGTGAGCACCGCTGCCGCTGTCGCTGTTGCTATACGGCTTGTTCCTGTTGGTGCCGGTGTTTGTGGCCGCCGAGCTCAGGCAAATTCGGTGCAATTCGATTTATAATTCCTGTGAAATTTGTGCTATCGCGGCACGCCTCGCCTCGCCTCGTTACCTGATTCCGTGGGCAGGTGGTGGGGATGGTGCCCAAAATGCTATTCAATTTATTCGTTTGTTTGTTCATGCTGCCGCATGTAAATATATATGAGCGCATTTTTTTTATTTTTATTTTTTAATTAAATTCCTGAGTACGTACTTTTTCGAAATATGTAAGTATGTATGAAAATAAAATGCAATAAAAACATAAATTTTATTCTGGATTTGTTGCATTTTTAGTAAATTTTTATATGTAGCTTTAGCCTTGTTGATGATTGGAATGTCGGTCGAATTACATTGGCCGCGCGTACGTTCGTTCTGCTGATTCCACGCGCCGTTCACTAAGCTGTTGGCAATTTTATTTAAAGCGCTTTATTTATGGAAACGTATGTGCATATGTATGTATGTATGTATATTCTTGTCAAGACCATGGTGGATTTTCTTCAAATATGCTTGCGCCTATTTCTCTAACTCAATATTTTGAAGTTTGGAGTAGGGCAAATGATTTGAGGGCATTCATCTGGAATATTCGAAACCTTTAGTGGCAAAGGGGCGTCTCTACTCGGCTTGGTTGAGGTCCTCGGAAAGACTAAGGCTGACATCAACACCATCCAAGAAATGCGGTGAACGTTTTGGAATTTTGTGCCTTTTCACTCAATTTTATATATAAAAGAAAGTATATACCGACACATAAAGCGTTTTGATTCAGTTCGCTTTGATTCAAAACGGATACATAAACCAAATTTCAATACGCTCAGAAACTCAGAAGTGTATTGACTCGAATTTGTTTTCAAATCGGTTTTTTATTTCTCAAATCGGCAAGAAAACACGTATAAACACATCATTCATTTGACTCGAAGTTTCGGTGCAAATTAATTATTAAAGAAATATCGAATAAAAACAGCAAATTTGTTTAGTTTTGAATACGGTTTCAGCGAGTGGACTGTATAAACACAGGTATAAACTTTTGAAAGAAATACGTGTTGAGTCAAATCGGTTTTTGTTAATGCGGTTCTTGCGTAGCTATATACTACAAGGTTTATATGTGAATCACTTCCAAGCCCTAGTTTCAACCAATGTTAATTGACATTTCCACTTCTATATGTGACTATTGTATTTAAATTTTTTGCTGATAAGTTTCTAAATTAGGTAACGAACGAAGCACAAAAAAAATATATATATATATATATATTTAGAAACCTTCGAGCCGGGCAAGAAATTACTAATGCAAAGTTTATTTTGTTTAATCCAAAGTCCACAAAAGGCCATAGAGCACCGTAGAAATAAGCTGCATTGCACTTCGCAGCATTGCGAGTGGCAGAGGGACCGACCGGTTGAGGTAGTCGTCAGCTCAAAGCAAGATACATATCAAAGCTCGAAATGGTGCACCCGGAGCTGCAAGTAAAGCAGCGGCGCCGACCATCGTTCTCCGGCGAAGAAGCGGCGGCGGCGGCGGCGGCGGCAGAAGAAGAGGTCTTTCGTGGTCATGGTCAATGTGAGTGAACGTGTTATTTTAATGCCTTTTCGTTATTTGAATGCTACCTTCAGTTTGTTGTTGTTCAGATGTGGTTGGTTGGAGTTGCTATTTGCTATGTTGTGTTTATTCATTAGGTGCTTGTTTCGTTTCGTTTTCTTGTTTTGTGGCTGTTCTTGTCTTTGAATGCTTTTAGCAACAAAAAAAATAAAAACTCTCGCTGCATTTCAGACACATACAAATGTTTCTATTTGTCGAATGTAGTTCTTTTGCGCGCAGAAGTATTCGAAAATTTTCGCAGCAATTTTATGTTGTTTTGAATATTTTTCGTATTTTATTTGCGCCAACAACACCAAAGCAAAAACTATCAATAACAATAAAGCCGCGCATGCAAACGTGCTTTCAGCCATGTGAATTTGCAATAATAACAAAAAAAAAAAAAAAAATTATTAAAAACTTTTTTTTTTTTTTTTTTTTTTGTTGCTGTCGAAAGCGAAATTTCGAGACTAAAACGCAGCATGGAAATAAAACCTGGTTGTGGGTGCTGGGGTAAATGAAACATTGGCTGCAGCATTCTGGCTGATCATGAACTTTTAAGGTAGCAACTTGGCTAACAGCGCAACACTAATTTGAAATTTAAACCGTTACTATTTATTATCCGAGTAGCAAAGCAAATAAACGATTAAGTTTTTACTTTTCACAGATTTTGGTAGGATATATTAAAATACACTTTCAATAAAAATTTTAAAGTGCTAGTACCAAAAAAACAACGAGTTACATGCCACTTTTTAAAAAGCCTTACCTGTTTTTTATATTCTTTTTATAATTTTTTTTTGCTTCTCCTGTAAAATAAAAAATTTGTTGGTAGGGCATTTGAGAATTAAGGTTACGATATGTATGTATGTATGTGCATACAGTATTGGCCAATATAATAGCACCCCCATTTTACAGTGATATTGTTTCCCACTCATGTTTATTTATTTATTTTTAGGGATTTTCAATTGAATACAGTTCATTCTCTAACTAAACCCATATAAACCCAAGTTTTAAACTTTGTAAAAGACTAAAAAAAAAATTCAACAAATATTCACCTAAATTTCAAACATTTTTCTCAGAAGTCTTAGATTTTTTTGAGTACGCAGTTTTATAGCCCATTCAATTTTAGTCTAACAATGTGCAAGTTTCAAGTGGCTAATTTCGTTTTTTTCTTTTCTTTTACAGATTCTATGTTTGTTACATATTTTATAAAAAAATATTTATTGTAAGCGGCACGTGAGTAAGTAGGCTAAAGCATACATCTTAACAGGGTTGAGGCTAACATCAAACATATTTTACACCATGGAAGGACAAAATTATTTTTTAGAAAAGAAATTACCATTAAATTTAAACTCGTCGCAAATGTCTCCGCAGCATTTTAAAAATGAGAATACATATTCTCAATTAAAAAATCTTATTTGATCATTCGATTGAATTACCCTTCGGCCCATAACTATAAGACTGAATGCCAAAAAGTGTCAAAGGAAGCAAACATTTTTCCCTTTTGCCTAAAATCTAAATGTCTTCCTTTTTTGCATTTTGTATTTTTCGCATAGTACTTCTAAAGTAATTTTTTTTTATTTGTAATATTTGGCAATATTTTCTTTGTCTTATAGTCATATTTACATATGTATATACATTGCAGGCCTTTTTCGTGTTTGAATAATATGTTCGGAACACAACATGGTATGTAGCTATCTATGCCTTCATACTTAAAAGTTAATTCAGCCAAAAAATATTATTAAAAGTCAACGCGATTTTCTAGCGTCTTGAAACTTGCACTTAATGGGCTACAAAACTGCATACCTGGAATTTTTCTAACAATACTAAATAAAATGTGTAAAATTTTTGATGGAAATTGCCAAAATTTGTTGAATTTTTATCATTTTTTTACAAAGTTTGAAATGTGTATTTATATGGTGCTT
>NW_023459819.1:47053-48058 GCF_013731165.1 Rhagoletis pomonella | reverse complement strand
AGCATCGCTGCTCTCATTGGCTGCAGTACCCGTGCTGTGGGCGTTTATCATCATCACGCTCGCTACCACTCTCACTGTCGTCATCATTAATCACCGAACCGTCTCCGCTCTCACTGTCATCATCATTAATCACCAGACCGTCACCGCTCTCACCGTCACCGCCACTAGCCACTAGACAGTCTCTCTCCCTCTCAGTATCTCCCTCTCTCTTCTTGGACGTCAAGGTGCCGGCATGCTGGCCGAACAGCCGCGTGTGTGTGGTTGTGTTCGCTACATTAAACTACTGTGTTTATTTTATTCAGTGGGGGTTAGTGGGACCTCCTCAACCGTGGATCGGCTGAATTACCTAAACCTTCGATAAAACCCACCTCATAATGTAAAAAAAAAACAATTTTTCAAATAAAGCGATTGTGATATCGGATCCTAGTAACCCCTGTGAATCCCATGATAAATATGCAAATGATTTTACACACAAAGCGAAAACTAAAACTAATTACCACTTGTTAGGCGGTGAATATTTATTCTGACAGCCAAGCAGCCATTAGGGCTCTTGGCTCCGTGACGATGCGTTCGAAAACGGTGAGGGAGTCTTTGACTTCCCTATCGACCGCGTCTGATTATATCGCTATTAAACTTATTTAGGTTCCGGGTCACAGCGAAATCGCTGGCAAGTGCATGGGTGATGAGCTCGCAAGCAAGACAGGTCACCCTCGAGAAATTACTTCCGGATAGGGAGGGTCTGGGCGTTTAGACAGCTTTGCGAAAGCTGGGCGAAGACCTGAGAATGCAAGGTTGAGACTAAGCAAGCTGCATCTCTCACTATTGGTGGGAGTGCTTTCTGGGCGCTGTGTGCACCAGCTGCATGGAGGACGATGAGGTGGAATCATCCTAACACCTTATGCTCTGGTGCCCTGTCTTTGCGAACCTAAGGTTTAAGCAACTTTCCACACTCCCAATAAGATCTCGGGTGTGGACATCAGTCGACTGAAGAGCTTCGTTGCGAGC
>NW_023459819.1:0-17053 GCF_013731165.1 Rhagoletis pomonella | reverse complement strand
AATCCGTGCGCAATTAAGAATAGTAAAAGATACTATTGGCACGGTGGATCATAAAACCTACTTATACTGCTTATGCCCATTTGGTTGTTTCTAGATATAAATTTAGAACGAATTCTTCAAATTTTTTTTTGTTGTGTTTGAATTTTATTTGGATTTCGTTATTTTTTGCGGTTGAAGTTTCATTATAATATATATATACATATAATATTTTTTTTTTGATTGATTTTAAACTCGAATGAAAATTTAGTGAATTGAACGTATTCTTATAGGGCTTAGATTCCTTCTTACTAAGTACATTTCCCTTAGCGTAAATTAAGTTACATTTCACTATTGTATTAGGTATAAGTCCATGGTGGTGAAATAAAACATCGATTAGAAATGAACAATACATATTTCTTTCGTTGAGAAGTAGGGAATCTAAATATGGAGTGCTAGAACCGTTCTTATTTTGGTGTGGGTGAAACACTTGGGCTGGAGAGGGGACATGTGGGTGTAGACGCTACACCGGACCGGTAGTGGACAAATGGACCGATGAACAGACGGACCTATGTCAGGATTAGGGGGTGTTGCTCAACGGTGGGAGTCCCAGCAACATCCATGGCTTCGTGTAGGACTCACGAAGGAGGGGAGGGACGACTCCACCTGACAGGACTGGCCTTTCTACATTGTATTTCCTCTCTTCTTTTCCGTACTTTTTCACTGCACTTAGCATAACTAGGCATGACTAGAAACTTTTTTTGTTGATGTGGGTGTAGGTAAGGTGGGTGGTAACGACCCACCCATCCGACGAGCTAGCTAGGGCACGCCACCATGCCTATGCGCCACCTCGCCTTCACCGAGCATGCATCCACGTAACACTGTCCAAGAGCTTTATAAGACGTGATTTGAAAATCAATAATCACTAAAAATTGGCAACGTTTATGGTGAAAGGCGTTTAGTATCACACTTTTAAATTTAAGCCTTCTTAACCCTTCTAGTACAAAAATTCAACCACTGATTCTAAAAATTTTAAAATATGTACACTGGCTAATTTTGGATCATTCATTTGAGAAATCACATCACCAAATTTGTAAAGTTTTGAGATTTTCAGTCATTCGGGGTCCTTCATAATGGGCAGCGATATCCTAGGCGTTTAAAAAAGAAAGTGATCTCAACTATTTTTATTTTTTGCTTTCGTGAAATATATTTCAAAATTATGAATAATATCTAATACCTTTTCCGAATCTCAATTCTACGGAAAATTGGTTAATATTTTTCAATAGATTATATTGCCCACTATCGACTTTTCTAGCACTTTTTACTTTTGTGACAAACACGTTCAACTGCAACTGCAGCTTGTACTTTAATTTGATTTATAGCTTAATTCTGTAGCTGCTACAGATCGCGCTAACTAAGTCGTATATATGTAGATGACTACCGTTAAGTCGAGTTTCGCAGCCAAGCAAGCCGCGCCCCCCCATGCCCCTAAGTAGCGACGCCAATTCATTCTAGATGAAAGGTCCAAGTACGGTTTCAAAACACCATGTTAATGCCACACAAAGTGATGTTTTTATGCAAAAAATATATGTTAAAATGGGCAAATTAGTAAAAAAAGATTTTTCACAAATAATACTTCACGGACTCACCGACAAATGCATACAAAAATCTTAATAAAGTAGCCAATGCAGTAACCAATTAAAAGTGACAGTTTATGCCGTACAATTCTATGTATTGAGGCAAAAACACTTTTCAAAATGGTGAAATTAGTAAAAAAGATTTTGCACAAAGAATACTTCCAAGGACTCACCGACGGATGCATAGACAAATCTTGATAAACTTTATGAAGAGATGAAACTAGATACATGAAATCAGCAACGTGAATACAAAAACGCAACTCGTGATATTAATGGCAGCCCTGCCAGATGTACGGATTTTTCCGAATGGTACGGATTTTCAGGGGTGAAAATGGTTGTACGGATTCAACGTACGGATTTTTGGCTTTCCGTCAAGATGTACGGATTTTTCGAGTGTTTTTTTTTATTATTGTAAGAATTTGCCTGTTTTACACATATCTCAAATATTTCTTATAGTTCCTGAACTCTCAATTTTTTTATTGAAAATCCCGCTATTTTCGTACTGGAGGGACTTATCTATTAACAGCTTGACTATTTTTCACCTGATTTTACAAATCAAACATGAGAAGAGGACTTATAGGCCTTTAAAATTACGTATAACAAGCTATTGGTAGACTTCGATTGTTGGGAGTTTTTGTCTCGTAAAATTAAAAAAACCCTAACTTTATTTCTAACTTTAACCATCGCTTCAAACATTATACTGTTACTCGGTAGGGTCGACAACCCACCTGAAAAGTTTTGTTACACGTACATCACAGCTCACGGCAGTGCGCGCGAGTGACGAAAGCAGCCACAGTAGCATGCTGAAATGACTCGCGGATAAATACACGAGATTCGGAAGTTTTTATCCAGACGTGTTTGAGATATCGTTGGAAAGGCCTTGTAGAGTGTGTCCAGAAAATGTATTCAAGTTTAATAAACGATTATCCGAATTCTTAAAAATTACGCTAATGTGTTGCGAATCAAAAAACGTGATTTCCGGTTTAAGGGGGTATGAGGGTACACCCGACATATTTAGTGTTATTCTATAGGCTTTCAAACGATACCTTATATATTGAGTTCATGCTACTAGGTGGAAAGATATAGAGCTAAATGTGTTTTGGTTCGTGTCTCCACTACGAGATGCTTTGCGATTTGTGTAGCGTCTATACGTACGTACTAGGGACGCCAATCCCAGCCGGTGTTTTTGACGTCCCGGAAATCCCGGGATTTGCTTGCATTAATCCCGGGATCCCGAAAATTTTGAAATATCGAATTGATAGTAAGAATTTGTTTATGAATTTTGAAGTATGATTTGTGTAAAATGCCGTTTTGACTGCAGTTAACAAAAAGCTTGAAACTGTACTTTTAAATTGCAGTCTGAGCCTTTTTGAAGAAGATTTCAATGAATTTACTCATAATGTAAACGAAACAGAGAGTTTTAAGGAAAAGTTAGATAATTTTTTAGATCAATCTACTCAAAACTTCCTCAAATCGAAAAACTTATAATTTGACCGACGTGCTGGTAAAAGAAGTTCAAATATTTGTAATGGAGGAGATAGGGGTCATTATCTTCAAATGGATTATGACTACCTTTTGACAGTTCAGCATAAAAGTGTTGATGCCGAAATATGTTTTTCATCAGTAGGTTTTGTATGTAAAAACTCCAGGTCAAGCTTAGAAGACTCCGCTTTGAATGTTTTGGTGCTCTTACGAAAACATTTTAAGTGCAATAATAACAACACCGGCAAAAAAAGGGGTATGTGTTTTTAACCAGACCCAACTACCAACATGTATTTCGACCCGCTGAATCCGACTCTGAGATCCGTTTGACTCGTACACCCACAAAA
The DNA here is from genome assembly GCF_013731165.1 of Rhagoletis pomonella. Lineage (NCBI taxonomy): Eukaryota > Metazoa > Arthropoda > Insecta > Diptera > Tephritidae > Rhagoletis > Rhagoletis pomonella. The sequence goes on along the minus strand of NW_023459819.1, from coordinate 13,611 downwards.
TTTCTAGTAAATTGCGAAAAAAATGGCAAAAAATTCTCCATTCGCCATTTCTTTATAGAGTAGAATAAACATGTTTAGAGAAATTGATTTTGTGTATTCTTGTTTTATGTTTTTTTTATTAATCGTCACCTTCAAAAGTACCTGGTATTTAAATTATTATTTGTGATGTATACGTTCCTCAATCACATGGTTTTTTTAAATACAATGAATAAAATGTTTTACTTTAAAATTTGTCTGATTTAATAAATATCGCTAGCGTAGAGTGCAAAGTTGCTAAGTCCCAATTTAAAAATTGTACAGGAGAGGAAAAAACTTCGTATAGCCATTTTCTTCATTTCGCAAAACTTTGAGTAGAACATTTTGCCTGTTTAAAGCAAAGAAAAACTCCATACGAATCGGAGGGATTCGATATTTATTAAAAGATTTCGAACTTTTTTGGCCTTATCGAATTTTCGGAGCTTTTTTTGACCTTAGCAAATTTTCCTTGCATTGAATATAAACGAGAAAACATAAAACAAGGACCCTTACCCTTTTCGAAACGATGCAAATTTAATTTATCTAGCCTCCTATATCAAAATATGATTTTTCATTAAAAGTGAAGTTAGCAACTTTTCACTCTAAGCTAGCCATATACATATGTATGAGTTTTACAATCAGTTTATCGTAAATTTTAAATAGTTTTATTTAATGGTATGTTTAAATGCTTTCGGATATTGAATTTTTACTCATATTCATAAAATTTATGACTCAATTTGAATCCCGGGATCCCAGGATTACCTAATAAATATCCCGAAATCCCGGGATCCCAATTTTCCGGATATTTTGGCATCCCTAGTACGTACCTTCATTTAATTTTTTTCAAACTTTCAGGAATTAAGGTTCCAAAAAACTAGGAAGGTTTTGTTCCAGGATGTTTCGAATCGTATGCCTTTGTGGGCGTGGCTGGTGCCTCAAATTCGAAAAAAGGCAATCTTTTGAACTACCACTGAGGCCGCACTACTCATTCCATACCATTCATGTCGATATCAGTAGAAGGGACTTAAAACAGCCATCTAATGCAGTCTTTTGCGTTTATGAAATATAAATATGTCATAACATTATCGCCTAAAAACAAAAAATCGGGCTGTGGAAAATATAGATTTCGAGAATTTTCTCAAAAACTGGTCAGCCGATTTTATCCAAGTTTCCGTAAGTCTACCCCAAAACCTTAGCTTTCATTTGGTATATAGCTTCTATTTGGGAAAACTCTTGTTGTGGAGATATTACGATTCAAATTGAAAAAATGTCGCTCCAAATAGCGAAAAATGGTAAAAAGTTAACATATTCGTCTAATTTGGTTACTTTAAGTTATAAACGTAACATATCCAATTTCCTGCAAAAAACTGTTCGTTCCCCGATGCAACCTAAACTGAAATTCCCTGCAAATCGGGGGAATTTCCCGTGAGTTGACTTCCCTGTACTCGATACATAATTAAATAAATAAGAAATCTTTTTATTTTTGCTGTTTTCTTCTACATACGTAAGTATACATACATGTATGTATGTACACATTGCAATTAATTTCCGTTGGGATTCTCAATATAACCTTCCACCTTATACGAGCCGATTAAAACTTATTAATCTTTGTACACTTTCCAGCCGCAGGCAAATGCTTGGTACAATTTTTATAGTTAAATTACTAACATGCTCAATTTCAAGTCCGCTTCTTCTTGGCGAAGTTAGCCTTAATGTTCCCTCCCGGGTATCAAGACACTTTTGCCCCCTATTTCTGAAAGCTTGTAAAACTAATTTTGAATTGCACGACCCACTCCGTTGCTTATGCCAGGATTTTAACTCTCATTCCAGCATATCAGATCCGCTTTTCAGCATTAAGAAATCGATACTGTCCTCTCTCAATAGATGAATCATTAAAATAAAGACATAAATTCGGCTGATGAATTTAGTTCTGTAGCTGAACAGTTTTAGATCTCGACACTTAACAAACTCCTGCCTATCGTGACTCGGCGCAAAAATTGAAAATACTGGTTCCGTACGTCATGCGGACTGCGCCCCTCGTGCGGATGGGCGGGAATGGGGGGTAAAAACCGTTGGGATATTATTATTCAGTGTGAATGCAATGATATCGTGGCGGGATATTTGATGTACACAGTATGCAACTATACCCGCACTTAACGAACCTGGGAAGACGCTTACATTATTATTACCTACACTTGTACATACATATGTACTTATGTATGAATGCATTTATTTCACTTTATGTGCCGCTACTAACTATAGGGGTATTCTCTGAGTCTTGCAAAGGCCTTGCATGGTGCACATATTGCACGGCTTGCACGGTAAAAACCGGTTTTCGTATGGGACAGCTTTGCAAACCGTGCAATCCGTGCACCGTGCAAGGGCTTTGCAAGACTCAGAGAATACCCCTTATGTATAGATTGCCACTGAGCAAAAACGCATCGTAAAAAAGGCGAGTGCAGCACCGCACTCGTGATAGAAGTAAAACTTCTTTAAAAAAACCTATATGTTTCGATGGAATTGAATTCAGTGTTAAATATTTGAATAAATCATTCAGATTTCGATAGGGTTTTTAGCCATTTATTTGGGAAAAATAAAACATTTAGATTTTTGTTTGGATTTTCGTTGATTTTAAATTTGCTATCCCAAAACAATTGATATCAAATAAAACACCTCTTTGAGGCAAAATTTTCGAGTAACGAAGGCTGAACTAGAAACACAAAATTTATGATATCAATTTCGTGACGAAAATTATACGCATTTTTTTAACTGCTTTGGAAACTGACGCAAAATAGTATTATATACTTATTCGGAACGTTGCGAAGTTCTGTCTACTCTTTGAAACACAACACAAAAAATCAAAACTTTAGCAACGTATGAATAATATTATTTTGCGTCAGTTTCAAGGGCAGTTAAAAAATTCGTATAATTTTCGTCACGAAATTGATATCATAAATTTTGTGTGTTCTAGTTCAGCGTTCGTTACTCGAAAATTTTACCTTAAAGAGGTGTTTTATTTGATAAACTAGAACACACTGCTTGTTAAAAATCTCTAGTCAGAAAAATAATAAGGTTGTATGTGAAGCAATCAATAAATAGGACTAGAGGAAATATCGTCGTATGGGTAAAAGATTGTCGTAAGCGCAATTTTGAAGATTTTTAGTTCTAGATGCATTATATACATATTTTGAAATAAGCTCTTTCGATTGATGTTATCAGTTTTTAGATATCTCCTTTAGTTTCCTAGACTACAATTTTTTCTAAAATTTATTAAAAATTTAGTTAGTGATGCAGCCATATTAAACTAATCAATATCTTAAAAATGACGTTCTCCATTTTTGGATATCTCCTTCAGTTTCCGAGATATTGAGTAAATAGTGTCGTTAATTTAGTAGAAATTTTGATCACATTTTGTCGTATTTCGTACAAAGTGGCTGCCAAATTGTGGACAAATAACGCTTACGACAAAATTTTACTAAAGAATATCCTTCATAAACTCAAAGCTAATTAACATTAAAAATTAAATAATTTTGTGAACTAGTAACATTTTCAGAGACTTTGGAAAACATCTATCTTGCGAAATCAACATACGACAATCTTTTACCCATTTTTTTATGTTATGAAAAGTACGACTCCTGTATTCACCTAAGTACAAACGATTTTTTTTGCTCGCCAAACAAATTTGAGCGTACGGATTTCGTTCGGATTTTCCACCCACCACTTTTTGTCTTTGTACGGATTTTAGACTCTAATCGTCTGGTTTTCTGCAAATTATTAATTTTTTAATCACAAATAAATTATATAGTATTTTTCCACAAAAATTCAAACGGAAAATTTTAGCAAAAAACAATGTTGCAAGCAAATAATAAATGGGCAAATTACCCCCAAAATATATGTAAATACTTCCAAAGAAGCAACACATAAAACGTGCAACGAATTAAGGCAACATTGTGAAATATAAGGCAGCCGAATGTCAGAAAATGAACAGAGAATGCTGCCTTATTACTTCACCTGTTTATTGCGCCATGCATGCGCCCCACGTTTTTCATTTTCAATCTCATGAATTGTGACTTTTAGTCCATTTATAGAAGCGTGGTATATTAAAAAGGTTTTGTTTTATTTTTTATTTCTAGAAAACTAAAATAAAAAGGAATGAAAACCAATAACATATAATTATGTACTATATTCCATTTATTTAATTCAAATACAATGGGTATTCATTTGTAAAAAATACGCTTAAATCTATAATCTGGTAAATATTTCCAATATCTCCTTCGACTTCAAAGGCACAACTTCTACACTTTTCACAAAAAATCAGATTCTGATATAAAAATCCACCTAAGGCTCAAATGTATTCGGTGAAATTAATGCTCACCTTCTATAACGCATGACAGAAGAATTTACTATTAAATTGAAAGCCAGAATTAACATCAGTGATGACAGGTAATATGACGTTTCCACGATTCGTAATTCGCTTTCTCATTCGTATTTTCCTCTCCCATTTGTCATTCGCCATCCAATTGCCCTTCGAATTATATAATTCGCCATACAAAATTTTGAGGGCGAATAACCTCATGAAGAAGGAATCGGTGCCTTCTCTAATATTTATCCGAAATATATCGAAATTTGACCGCCAAAACAAAATAATAAAAAAAGGCGAATTATTGCTGTAATTATTAAAATAGTAATTAATAGGGCCGTTCGATTATTCGAATACCCGAGCAAGTTGGTTAATCAGTTATTCGGTTAATCAATTACTCGAGTAATCAAGATTTTGATTACTCAAAACGATGATTAATCGAGTTACGTGAAACATAATTTCTCAAAAAAATTCATTTTGCTCATTAAAAGAGTTTGCTTTGGAAAATACTTATTTTCTTTTTTACATTCTGTATATGAAAAAAAATATTTAATTTTAATTTTTGAAAACAGAAACGTTGTTTTCAAAGTATCAAGGAACTTCAACCACTTTATATATAAAGAGTACTTTGAAATGTTGATTACTCATTTTACTGATAATGTCGATTAATCATAAAGCAAATTACTCAAATATTTTTGTGTTTGGTTTATTAAAATCTTGATTACTCGAGTAACTGAACTTTTGGGTAATAAATAATTTCCAAATTATCGAATAATTGAGTTATCTACTTTATGAATAATTAAAATTTTGAATAATCAATTAATCGCACAGCCCTAGTAATTAATAAAATATTGTCTCTATATTAAAATGTTTGATGATAACTACAATTTTTTCTCCATCTGTGATATTTGCAGTAAATAAAAATAATAATAAATAGCGAAAAACAATAAGTAGAGCTGCCAAACGAATTACGAATGTGCCGTGGAAACAGGTTAATTCACGAATTACTTAGAGAGCGAATTATGAATCGTGGAAACGTTGGATAGGTCTCAGATCGGTTTTAACGTCACAAAGTAGTTTTTGTGGAAATTTCAGATAGAAAGTATTGAATGTAAGCCCTCGTTTTTTCTTTGCTAAAGCTTCTAAAATATTGCAAAAAAAACGATTTTTTGACACTTTGACCTCGCCTTTTTTTTCAAAATCTGGAGCTGACGGAAACTTTATGCTTACGGATTCGTAATCAGAACAAAAAAGTCTATCAAAAACAGCTTTAACGTTTGCCGTACCAAAATTTTTTCTATTTTTGCTGGGCTGTGTTATCCATTAAAAATTTACAAAGATTCAGATTTCCGGTTTTTCTACAGAAATTTTACCTAGTGTGGTCTATAATACCCTTCGCCCCCTATTTAGTTATAGTATTGCAAAATAATTCAATCAATATCATCATGCATGTGCAGCCATGGACAGATTACGAGCACACAATGGGCTAGCTTTTCTCAATATTCATCGCAATCTGGATGTTAATAACTTTGTTCCACACGCTTTCCGGTCTTCTCCGGGCTTGTGTAGAACAAACCTAGTGTTGGCTCAGTATTAAAATAATTTGTATCTATATCTCGGTGAATTGCATGTGATTTTTCTTTGAGTTTTGCTAAATTATATTCACAATTAAATACAATATGCTAAATAGTCTAAATAAAGCAAAGATGTTCTTGGTTGTTACGAATGACTTTGCATAAAACCGCCCCTAAAGAGAAATTCTGAGGCCGGCCCTGGTATAAATACATGTAATCTCAATCAAAGCTCGTTTGTTAATTACACGGTGCTACAAAAAAAGTCATAAAATACACCCGAAACAAAACCTAGTTTAGGTTGTAGCTAAGGTCGAGTACAACATAAAAATTTCCATATTGTTCCTGAGCCAGAGGCGAACGCAGATATTTTTTTCGGGAAGGGTTTTAATTTTTTTTTGGTTTCATATCAATTGCACCAAATATGTCTATATTTTTTTTTTTTCTTAATTCTAGAGCTTACATACAGTTGTACACAAAATAATAGGAGTGCAATATTTTGACCAGTTTTGGCTATTTGTCTTTTGTTTATTTAATTTTTTTATAAAAGTCTAGCTGGTTTTACAGCGAACACCATATAAATTTACATTTCAAACTTTGTACAAAAATTATAAAAATTCTAAAACTTTTCACCAAAATTTTAAATTTTTTAATGAGAATGTTTAGAAAAATTTTGGTATGCAGTTTTGAAGCCAATTTAATTATGGTAGCAAGTTTCAAGTTGGTTAAATTTAGTTTTGATTTATAAAAAATGTCTTCATTTCGATTTTGAATTCTTCTCCTTCTTCTTAATTGACGCTGTAACCGCCTAAGCGATTTTGGCCGAGTCCAAAACAGCACGCCAGTCATTTCTCTTCTGTGCTAACTGACGCCAATTGGAAATGCCAAGTGAAGCCAAGTCCTTCTCCACCTGGTCTTTCCAACGCAGAGGAGGCCTTCCTCTTCCTCTATTACCAGCATCGCGGCCCGCGTTGAATATTTTCAGAGCAGGAGCGTTTCTGTCCATTCGAACGACATGGCCAAGCCAGCGGAGCCGCTGAATTTTAATTCGCTGCACTATGTCTATATCGTTGTAAAGCTCATACAGCTCATCGTTAAATCGTCTGCGATATTCGCCATCACCAACGCGTAAAGGTCCGTAAATCTTTCGCAGAATCTTTCTCTCGAAAACTCCAAGAGCCGCCTCATCAGATGCTTTCATTGTCCATGCCTCCGCGCCATACACCAGCACAGGCATGATGAGTGACTTATAGAGTGTGATCTTTGTACGACGAGAGAGGACTTTACTTCTCAATTGCCTACTCAGCCCAAAGTAGCACTTATTGGCAAGAGTGATTCACCGTTGGATTTCAAGGCTGACATTATTATTGGTGTTAATGCTGGTTCACAAATAAACGAAGTCGTCTACTTTTTCAAACTTGTAACTGTCAACAGTGACGTGGGTGCCAAGACGCGTATGCTCTGACTGTTTGTGTGATGACAGGAGATACTTAGTTTTGTCCTCGTTCACCACCAGACCCATTCGCTTTGCTTCTCTACCCAATCCCGAGAAGGCAGAACAGACGTAGCCCTTGTTTTTACCGATAATATCGATGTCGTCGGCATACGCCAGCAATTGTACGCTCTTATAAAGTATTGTGCCTGAGTGGTTCAGTTCTGCGGCTCTTATTATCTTCTCCATCATCAGATTAAAGAAATCACATGAAAGGGAGTCCCCTTGTCTGAAACCTCGTTTGGTATCAAACGGCTCGGAGAGGTCCTTCCCTATTCTGACGGAGCTGGTGGTATTGCTCAACGTCATTTTACACAGCCGTATTAGTTTCGCGGGGATACCAAATTCAGACATCGCGGCATAAAGGCAACTTCTTTTAGTGCTGTCGAAAGCGGCTTTGAAATCGACAAATAGATGGTGTGTGTCGATCCTATTCTTGCGGGTCTTTTCCAAGATTTGGCGTATTGTGAATACCTGATCTATGGTGGATTTTCCAGGCCTAAAGCCACACTGATAAGGTCCAATCAGCTCGTTGACGGTGGGCTTCAGTCTTTCGCACAATACGCTCGATAAGACCTTGTAACCTTTGCTTAGAAGGCTGATTCCGTGGTAGTTGGGGCGTATGGCGGGGTCGCCTTTCTTGTGGATTGGGCAGAGCACACTTAAGTTCCAGTCGTCGGGCATGCGTTCATCTGACCATATTCAGCATACGAGCTGATGCATGCACCTCATCAGCTCCTCGCCGCCGTACTTGAATAGCTCGGCTGGCAGGCCGTCAGCTCCAGCAGCTTTGTTGATTTTCAGCCGCGTAATCGCTATTCGTACCCCGTCATAGTCAGGCGGTGGGACAGCTACTCCACCATCATCGACTGGGGACTCGGGTTCGCCTTCTTCACTACTTTCAGCGCTGCTACCATTCAGTAGGTTATAAAAGTGTTCCCTCCACAATTTAAGTATATTCTGGACATCGGTCACTAGGTCGCCATTCTTGTTTTTACAGGAGTTCGCCCCGGTCTTGAAACCTTCCGGAAGTCGCCTAACCCTCTGGTAGAATTTTCGGGCGTTCTTCCTGTCGGTCAGCATCTCAAGCTCTTCGCACTCACGTATTTCGGCCTCTCTCTTCTTACTGCGGCAAATACGTCTCGCTTCCTTCTTCAGTTCCCTATAACGGTCCCACATGGCTCGCGTTGCGCCGGATCGCAGCGTGGCCCTGTAGGCGGCATCTTTTTTCTCTATTAAAAAGTGTTGGCGGCTAAGAGCAGCAGTACAAGCACCAGCTGCAATTCAGAGACCAGCCATCGCTGTTCATATAGCCATCTTGTAAAAATGATACTACTGTGTAATGCACTTAGAACGGCGAGCTATCGCTCACCACGTTCCTTGCGCACGCCACGTAGTAGGTCTGCATACTCCTGTAGTGCGATTCACTAACTTTTAACAAAGCGACTTGTCGAGTTGTAAGCTAACAATTTTTGTTGTTTAAAGTAACGATTGTGCGATTCACTAACTGCGCTGCCGCTAATGGGTACAAATCCGTTGCATATGCCAAGGCGTTCGTGTGAGCACAAAGTTCACAAGCATTTTATATGGAAGAAAATGCGCAACATCCTCCACAAAAAAAATTCTAAAAAATCAACGGTAACTTTTAGGAACTTGAATCTTGCACTTTATTAGACTAAAATTGAATGGGCTACAAAACTGCATACCCTTAAAATCTTATAAAAATTCTGAATAAAAAGTTCGAAATCTTGGTGAAGATTTTTTTAAGTCTGATTGATTTTTATTAATTTTGTGTAAACTGTAAACTTTGAAATATTTATTTACATATGTGGTTTCTATTAAAAATAAAACTATTAAAAATAAAATTATAAAATGATAAAATTATTAAAGATAAATAAATACGCATATGTAAGTAGCAAACAAAAAACTTTTGAATTTTTCTGCCATATTTTACTCGAAGCTGTAAATAAAAAGTTAACTAAAAACATTTAACAGGAAAAAGATTAATATTAAAAAAAAACACTGTATGCACATATGTACATATTTACAGCCCAATTCTGTGCACTTGATAAATTGAAAATCTTTATAATTTGTAAATTTTTTATTATTTATCAAGAATTGGTATTCTAGCACAGAAATCAAAAGCTCTTTTCTTGATAAATTATCAAGATTGAAAATGCTATTGACAAATTGAAATTTCATGTGAATTGTATAAGTTTTGTATCTTAATAAATTTGTAAATACTCCATGTGCCGGCATTTGAACCTACGACACACGGAATTATAGTCGACATCTCTACCTACTCGGCTACGGCAGTCAAAAGCTTTTTCGCTTTTAATTTCATACTTTTCATATGTGACAATGAAATCAGTTCCACTCATGTGGAAATCAGTTCCACTAATGTGGAAGTCGTAGAGCTTTTTGTTTTATAAATATTGACACAGAATGCGAAGGAAGCTTCTACTTGATAAAAATCTTGATAAAATTTCTTTACAAAAAAATTATCAAGAAAACACAGAATTGGGCGGTTATTTTCAAGACTGATTTTATTATGCTAGTGAACACATATAGAAAAGTTTTAACAAACAATTTTTTTGTTATGTAATTTGTGTTACTTTTTTTTAATAGTGTATTCTGCTCCTAAAACCGTATAAACTCTAATTTCAAACCTCGTGCAATATTAAACAAATTTCAACAACTTTTCGTAAAACTTCAAAATTTTTATCAGAGGGCGTTGTGAATCGGTAACAAAGTTCTATGGGGAAAGCTGTTGAACAATATTTTTACTATGGTGAGACAGTTTTGCCAATCTGCTGTGTGAAATGAAATATTTTTTGACAGCAGTAAATTTTTGATAACCGCAGCTTTATACGGAATAAAATATTACAAATTGAAGTGAAATTAATAGTTTAAGAAAAGATCTACCATCGTTGATTGCAATTCATCAATTTAAGCTTTTATTTTACAAAAAATTACACACATCACCAATCTTTGCGATTGTCAAAATTTTCTATGCATTTGCCAAAAATTTCATGAGGCTAGCTACTAAAATTTTATTCACCTCATAGTTGTCAAAAATTTACTTCCCGCAAACTTTGTTACCGATTCACACACGCCCAGAATAATAAAAAAATTATGTATGCAATTTTGTAGCGCATTAAATTTTAATACATAAAGTGCAAGTTTGATGCTGAAAAATCCTTTGATTTTTGATATTTTTTTGCTAGCGGTGCTGAGCATTTTTTCATACGAAAAAATTGAAGAATGTACTTTATTGTTTTATTAACAACACCAATCTGGACGTCGTCAAATTAGCGGTCTTTGTTATCGTTAACGACATCAGCTGATTTGGCGCTAACGAATGTTGTTAGGGAAACGTTTACTGAATAGCTAAATTGTTAAAATTGTTGTTTAGCTGATTTATCAAAAACAAGAGTTGGTAAAATCGCGTAGTGAATCGCACCACTGATCACCAAACAAAAATGAACGAGTTTCTGCTTAGTGTTCGCTTTTATAGCATTCCACAGTAAATTCATACAAATGACATGTTAAAAAGAATACAAACCAAATACCCATGTAAGAAAAGGACAAAAATATTATCCAGTGAATTGTCAAAAATATAAGAGTTGCCAGGTTTAAACTTCAACAATGTTGTACAACATAACACAGTGTTTACACTAAGAATAATAATATCAAATGATGGCTAAATAGTAAACTGCTGCAATCTCCTTCTTTGACATGTAAACCTCGTCCCTAGTGCGTGTCAACATTACTAGTCACGAGTCTTCTTTGGACCGCCACGCTTCCTCAAAGGCTGCACAGGAGCTGGAACTTCGACTTCGTTGCTACCTTTGTAAAAGGTGAGGGCAGACACATGATAAGTGCTTAGCGGGATGTTTAGACGATTTCGTACGTGGACGAACCGATCTGGCGGACGATGACGTAAGGAAGATGCCTTTTCGGAACGAATTTTGCGGTTAAGCTCTTTGCTGCTTGACTTAGTACGTGCGTAGTCACTAATACCTCTGCGCTAATATCCAACTGGTCCTGACGAGTCTGTGTTTGTCTGCAGAAGCTTTTTTACTGTCTTGTGTGCGTTGTTAAACTTCTTTCGCCATCTTTAGGTCGTAGCAATGCTTCGAAGGTATGGTGAAATACATTGTATACAGTTTTCGCTTCCTACTATTGCACGGGCATCGTGCTGAACGTCATCAAGGGTACGGAGCTCTCTTCCAAAGGTTAAGCACGCTGAAGAAAACCCAGTGCTTCGGCATTTGGCGGTGTTCATCGCGAATCTTATGGAAGGTAACCGTTGACTCCACTTAGTACTATCGTTGCCAACAAGGATTGCCAATTGTGCTTCTCGGTCTCGATTTTTGCGTTCGACCGGATTAGCCTCCGGGTGGTAGACCGGCGTAAACTGCTGTCTGATTCCCGGGCAGTAGGCGACCGTTTGCATGACTGCTAATATGAACTGGACACCATTATCGGACTTTAGTTGTCGAGGAATACCATATCATAGAAAAACTTCGTCTATTAGCGTCTTGGCACAAACTTCCGCCGTTGCTTCTCATAAGGGGAAAATTTCAACCCAGCGCAACCATACGTCTTCGGCGATCAATATCCACTAAAACCATTCTTCAGTAGGTGGAAGTGGACCAAAGAAATCGATTGCTATCACTGCAAAATTCATTTTGCTGCTGGTTGTCTGCAGTAGGCCCATAGGTTTCGTGTTAGCTGCCTTGTAGCGTTGACATTAAATACATGTCTTTATGTGCTTAGCAATTTCTATTATCATTCCTGGCCAAAAGCATCGTACAGTTTCCTAAGTAAAAACAGTATCAGCTGATTGCCGAAAAATGCCTACAGCTGAGATTGCCTTTTTATTGGCATTTGCTCTTATCTTTAACAACTTCTTTCATTTCTATTACAATTTCTTCCATTTCTATTACAATTTATTCACTATACACTAACACATTGAACCAAAAACACCAATACACTAACCAAAAACACACCTACAGCCTGCCAGGAAAAACGGTAAGAAGAAGAGTTTCTTTACTTATGGAACTGTACGATGGCCAAAAGTAACGACCAGCGATGTGTGAAATCGTACGCTGTACTCCATAATGGCCGGCGGTATCGTCGTCGTGATACTTTTTGAGGATCGCTTTGGGTTCATGGAAAGGAACTACAAGCTGTGCGTCTTCATCGTCGCTGCTATAACAGTAAAGTACACCGCCATTTAGAACATAGCCTCTATTAGTCCACAATTATGATCTTGAGATTCCAAGGAGGAAACGATGGTTTTGATATACTCGTCCTTGAGTTACTCATCACGTAGTTCTTTTACGCTGCATCTGGGTACGTCAACGTGGAATGCGAAAATGAAGGCTGGCGAATCTGTATGATTTTCGGCACGGCACACAGTGTTTCGACTATATAGAGGCAGGTAGAAAACAGTTGATAAAAAAAAACCGGTTGGACTTTTAGAGAGAAAAGTAAAAGTAATAAACACCAAATTTCACATTATTTACTCACCCCACTTCTTCACGAACGATACATTTCCAAAGAAATACGCGCGATACCGACTAATCAGTTTAGTTGCTCTTGGTGATTAACCCATTAAAGAAAGTGTTTTTTTTTCAACTGTAATCAATTACTTAAATGTCGTGGAATATTAGGGTGAAAGTATTTATCATTTATTTGGCACTTTCCGATTTTCTAGATGCTAAAGATTATTAGCAAAAAAAAGTGTGAGTACCGGTCTGTCAGGTCTTGAAAATGTACGAATGTTTTAGAGAATTTATGTAGTTTTCGAATATATAATTTGATATTTTCGCGAGGCCTTGCAAATATATGTAATTTTTGATTTTCAGCTTCTTTTTTCATAATTTCGCGAAAATAATTTTTCGAACAATGAAAAAATCTCACCAAACATTGGGAAACAGCGAGTATTTACATCTAAGTCATTTTATAGCATAACCTTTGTTTTCTGAAAGTGGAAAGCAGGAAACAAAAAGTTTTGGGCGTTGTAGTGATCCAATATTCTCCATATTTTATATCTAGGTTTTTCTAATAAATTAGAGAGTACAAACTTAATTTCATCGAAATCGGATGAAATTTAATGTTTCCGCTCACAAGAGTAGAAGGCGTGGAAATTATTCCATCTTTAC
>NW_023459818.1:10100-48081 GCF_013731165.1 Rhagoletis pomonella | reverse complement strand
CAAATGCTGCTTTACGAGACATTTTTTCTCAAATGATACGACCTTGCTGCATAGCTTGCAAATCAGCACCTCACCGTCAGTTTGAACATCAGAAAATTCTCCAACGATCTGCTTCAGCTTTTCCGAAATGGTTGGCTTTGCTTTTGGCATGATCTGTAATAATAGATATACACATACATATGTACGTATGCAAAACCGAATTCTCTCTCATTTTAATTTTTTGTTAAAAAACACTCTTACCTTGTATTGAAATAAGCAAAAGTTAGCAAAAACCAAAACGATCTAATACCATGTTCTGACCGACAACGAAAACACTTTGAAAACGAGTTTTGGGATTTTGGGCTGAATGCTGTTCACTCCGGTTGTTAGTATTTTCGTTGACATTTCTTATACCTTTTGATTGCAGTTTTACTACACAAAAACAAAACCAACACATGTTTCCTTAATTTTCTTTTCATTTACAACCTTTAACTTTCATTCTTATTTTGCTTTGGCCAGGCAATTAACAATAAATCCGAAATGGCGTATTAAAGATGATAAAATATAACTTCCACTTCGATAAATAATCGGAAAAAACTAGTGAAGACACCGATTGGAATGAGTGGAGCGTGAGTTTTCAAGTAGTTTTCAGCGAAAACTGGTTTTCGTTTGACAGATTTTACATAGACGAAAACACAAGTTTTAGGTCGAAAACCAGTTTTAGCAACAAAAACATGTTTTCGATGTCGGTCAGAACATGGTCTAATGAAAATTTATTCAAGTGTCGTTAGATATTAGTTATTTCGGTAATTCTATCGAACAGTTGCTAATGGCATGGTTGCAATTTTGCGTACTCATTCGATATTTTTTTAAAGCAATCTAATACTCCCCAAAGATGGAAAATATGACAAAATATGCATTTATAACTAAAAAACTTATATTACAGGTGCTATAAAGGGGCACAGTTCTGGTCTTCGAAAAATTTAATTCCTTATATTTCAAACAATTTTGAACTGATTTTTAAAAAATTTATATCGTTATAGAGGTAACTAAACCCCCTTTCTTTCGATACGTATATTTATATACTTCGTATATAAAAATTTTAGAAAAAACACATTTAAAGGAAAAAATACCTTTTTTTATAAAAAAAAATATTTTAAACAAAAAATTTACTCACCGATTTTTAAAAAATTGGTATCGTTGTTAAGGTGATTAAACCTTCTTTATTCCAATATGCAATATACAAATAATTTATAGTGTTTTAAGCGTTAATTCGTTCTTGTTCACCCACAGCCCTGTAAAAATAAAGCAAAAGTTTATCGTCGATGTTTTTGCAAGACCGCCCATCGATCAATTGCAAAACCGCCTACCTTACGGCACTCAAATTTTTTCGCTCGGGTTTTCTTTGAGGGCATTGCCTTTATAGGCGGTATTTTCTATACCTATTCACCCTCATTGCGCGAGTCGTGTCGAATGCAAGTCGTTTTTCGAGAGTCGAATCGTATCGAAAATTTCACGTCATTGCCTAAAATTTCCACTCGACTAGTGTATTAAAACGGAAAAACTTGGCAGCACTGTACAATTTTCGACGATTTTCGTCGTTTATTTGTTTCAGCACGACAGTAGACAATGCCAATGTTGTCGAGTCGTACAATTTAGCCTAGTTTGCGACTTACACAATGAGGCTGATTATTTTACAAATCTGTTGTTTTAATAACGATTTTACGATTCTTATGCATAAATCCCGATGCCTGGAGTTCAGGGTTACCAAATCTCATTTTTGTCACAATGGTGATTTAGGCGGTTTTGCAACTTGTCGGTGGGCGGTTTTGCAAAAACATCGATGATATGTAACAGAAATCTTAGGCATATGAAAATATAAAAACACCACGGTTTTTGATTTTTTACATAACAGGTTATATATAAAAATTAAAGATAATTTTCTGTTTTATTTAAATAAAGTATTCAATTGTATTACTAATTAGTAATTTTGTTGTTTAAAATATTTTTTATAAGAAAAAATTGGTATTTTTTCCTTTTAAGTGTTTTTATCAAATTTTTATATACGAAGTATACAAATATGCATATCAGAAGAAAGGGGGTTTAATCGACTTTACAACTAACTGTATCAATTGTTTAAAAATCGGTTGGTAATTTATTTGTTTAAAACAAAAAGTTATTTTTTCCTTTAAATGTGTTTTTATCAAATTTTTATATACGAAGTATACAAATATGCATTTCAGAAGAAAGGGATTTAATCCCCTTTACAACGATACCAATTTTTTAAAAATCGGTTAGAATTTTTTTTTTAAATTTTTTTTTTTTTAAAAAAAATGTATTTTTTTCCTTTACATGTATTTTTTCTCAAATTTTGATATACAAAGTATACAAATATGCATATCAGAAGAAATGGGATTTAATCTTCTTTACAACGATCACAGTTTTTAAAAAATTGGTTAGGAATTTTTTTGTTTAAAATATTTTATTTTTATAAAAAAAGGTATTTTTTCATTTAAATGTGTTTTTTCTATAATGTTTATATACGATGTATACAAATATGCATATCGAAAGAAAGGGGGTTTAATCACCTTTACGATATAAATTTTGTACAAATCAGTTCAAAATTGTTTGAAATATAAGGAATTTAATTTTTCGAATGCCTGAACTTTGACTCCTTATAGCACCTGTAATATAAGTTTGCACCAAAAAAGTTATATACCATTTAAATAATTATTATAATTAAATTAATATAATAATTAAATATATTTTTTTACCAAAGGTCCTATTTCGAACTTCGAAAAACGGAGAAATTACTTTTTTACCTATGACTCAATCTCTCAAAAATATTGGTTTGGTCCAATACCTAGAAAAAAAGTTGATTTTGCCGTACAGTGTAATAATAGACTGGCGCTTATGCACATGTTAGTGTGTTTGGCCGAGCTTTTCCTCCGATTTGTGGCGTGCGCCTTGTGTTGTCACCAGCGATCGGACTAAATAATTTTCGTTCCGCAGTAGATCCGAGAAAAAATTGCAGTAGATTGAACGATTTCGCAGTAGATCTAACAAAATTATAACTGGAAGGAATATTCCTATCTGTGGTGGTAGCAGATCTACTGCAATTGCAGTAAAGTCCGAACGCTGGTTGTCACACAAAGGGGACATGCAACCAAATTTATCAGTACTACCAGCCTTATGCATCGACGCAATAAGATTATTCACGGCGTGTGAACTAAAACAGCTGATTTTTGGTTTCTTTAGGTAAGTGTATTTGTTTGCAGAAAAATTCATTCAAGTGGCTATTAAGTGGTTTTAATGTGGGTTATTTGTAGTCCAAATTAGGTCGACTCTTAAGTTCTTTGCAGTTTGACATAATTTTCAATGGAATATCTGTCAAAATATATAAATACAAGTAATTTTTAGCAAAAAAAAAACCGACTTCAACTCCCATATAAAACAAAAATATATATATATATCTCATGATCCACTGATCGGATCTCAACCAGATTAGTAGGGGACCACCTCTGAGACACTACCTTTCCGATGCAAAATTATCGAAATCGGTTGACGTGGTCCAAAGTTATGCGGTAACATACATAAAAAAAAATATTCCGACGAACTGATAACCTCCTCCTTTTTTGGAAGTCGGTTAAAAATATGTATGCTTTTCTTAAAAAATACGTAATTCACTACATAAGTATATTGAAAGACCCTTGATTTGATAAATTAATTTATTTCAAAAAAAGGAGAAGGTTATTAATTCGTCGGAATATTTGTATTGTATGTTACCGCATAAGCTTAGACCTCGTTTACCGATTTCTATAATTCTTTTTTTCTTTTGTCATATAAAATCATATTTTAATATTTGATGATATTACCGAAGATTTTTTTATTATAAATCATATATTTAATTACAGGTATTTTTGTGCTGTTTCTTATCTTGTGCATATCTTTTAATATAGTTAATTACGTATTTTTCTAAGAAAAACATAAACCTAAAGGTGATGCAGAATGGCAGGTAGTACGAAACTACACCGATTTTTTCTCTCTTCTGAACAATTTCAAAAAATGGACTTGGCACCTTTTCACCCTTAGGTGATGATAAGCTTTAGAAAATATTGAAAATTCTACGTTTACCCTCCCTGGCAAGGCTTCGAAGCAAAGGTTTTTTTTCATCGCTCCGCTCTAACTGCACTCCGGTATTTTTTTCGCTCTGAGCTTCGCTTTTGCTCCACTCCCGCTCCCAATAAAAAAACTTGTATTATTTCATTTACATAGCGACATTTTTTTGAAAATGTTCTTTTTGATGCAAAAATGCATCTACTATAGATGCTCTAAGAACACTTCTGCATCCAAAACAAAATTTAAAAAATTTCCAAGTTAATTAAACAGAATGGAAATTTATATATCACGGTTGTTTTCAGTGGCAAAAAAAAATATAATTTACATAAGTAAATTTATTAACTGATAATTTTTTTTATTAATATCGCTAGCTTAGAAAGAAAAGTTGCTAAGTCCCATTTTAAAAATTTTACAGGAGAGGAAAAAATCTTCCTATAGCCATTTTCTTTAACTATTTCGCAAGACTTTGAATCAAGCATTTTGCGCTTTTAAAGAAGAGCAAAAGTCCATAAGAATCAGGAGGTTTCGATATTTATTAAATGATGTCGTATTATTTTGGCCTTATCGGATTTGCGGTGCTTCTTTTGGACTTAGCAAATTTTCCGTTTATTGCTTATGAAGAGGAAAAAATAAAACAAGTACCTTTATCATTTTCGAAACGATGCGTATTCAATTTCTCTAGCCTCCTATATCAAAATATGAGTTTTCATAAAAAGTGGACTTAGCAACTTTTCACTCTAAGCTAGCGATATTTTTTTTATTGTTATTATTGAAAATTGTTGTGGAAAAAACACAATAAAAATATTTTAAAATAAAACGTTACTAGGCCAGAAAATAACAAAAACAAAATATAGAAAATTTTTCTTTAAGGAGCTAAGGAGCAAATGAGTTTTTGTATCTCTTTGCTACAGCTCCGCTCCAGCTAAAGCATTGTTCACTCAAAATCGGTACGCGTTCCAGCAATTGTTGGAATGTACAGCAATTGTTGGAATGTATTAAAAAGTTGCAATGCAGATCGTTAGATCTACCATTATGAGGTTTGAATTTCATAGTACTGGCTTTTAATTTGACAGTTTTATTCGTGTTGGGAGTGGCTGCTCAAAAAATAATGTTGAACAACTTCGTTGAAAATCCGACATTTTCGAGATCAAAAATTAAATTAAAATTAAATATACCAAAAACTTCAAATTTTCCTCCAAAAATCAATGAATGGATTCCTTCTGCTTAAACTAACGGAGTAAGCTAATCATTCAAAAAAATAATTTCGCACCAGCTTAAGGATAAGGCTCTTTACCTCAATTAGAAAAAAAATCGGCTTATCAGAAGAAGATCGCGCGAGAGAATTGGAAAACGATTATCCACAGTTCAGCGAATGCAAGCTATGGCAAGACTTAAACTTTACCGAGTTATAATATACAAAATTCTGTTAGAGTAAATAAATTTTATAACAAAAACCGCACCCGTTTACTTTACCCCAATGTTCACACCAAATGTGGTATTTTTTAATAATGACTAAAAAACATGTTTAAAACTTGACTTCGGTCAACTCCCACATTAAAAGTTTTAAGCTAAAAAGAAACAGGGTGATATCCTCTTAAAACTAAATTTATAGAAGTTGACGCAGTTGTCAAAGGGATATGAAATGACGAGGGAATCGAAACAGTCTCATTAAAACTCGATCAGACTCCACAATGGGTCATATGACCCCAAAAATATGCTGGAAGGAGCGCTTGCACAAAGTGCTAAGCCATTGAATCATTTATTTTAGACCTTCAGTAAAGTTTTGGTTGGTTTTAATGGAAATTAATTATTCACAGGTAACTTTAAATCCGTTTGAAGCCAAAGATGTGAATAAAGTTCTGGAAGTCATCAATTAACGAAAATGTCCTATTTACGTCAAATCGCGGTATTTATTTAAAACAAAATTAGTAGAGATGTGCGAACTATGAAAAAACATAAACTTAAGATAGTTTAGTGGAACAATTTAACTACTCAAGTCTCTAGAACGGGTGTTCAGAAAAATTTGATCATTATCGAAGAAATTGTCTGTTATTTATTCAAGTAAAATATGAAACTTTCGCGAACATCTATCTATGTCGGAATACTTCCCTTTATTTTAATATATTGAATATTATTTTCTGAAAACCTGTTAAAAAGATATAACCCATTACATGCGTTCCGATTTTGAGTGAACTATGCTTTAAAATCCTTTGCTCCGCTCCGCTTCGAAGCCCTGCTCCCTAGCACCGCCTATATGAATTTGTACCAAAGAAAATTTATTCCATTAAAATCACAGAAAAGCGGCGGGCCACACATGAATAGAGTCGTGAATTCTCCTAATATGCTTTTCATGCATGTCTGTAAAAATATTTCTACTGGTACCACTGCAATTGAAATGCCACTTAAGAAAATGTGCGGCAAAATCTAAACTCAACAGATGGCTAATTTTTACAAGTTCTAATTTTTGGGTAATGGAATACATATAAAATGCATTCAACAGATTTTCACCTGACAGTTTCAAATTTATGCGAAGTATGCATAATTAGACCATTACGCTGACTCCGAACGGCGATTGTATTTTTATGAGAAGCTGTTTTTCATGGCACTCCCACTCGTAGTTTTACCATTGCCTGCCGAGAGTGCACGAATTTTCTAATCCTACTACCAATTTATCAGTGCAAATAAAGGATGAAACCTAGCACTATGGTCTGGAAATCATTTTTTTTTTTTTGCATAAATTATTAGAAACGAGGTATGTCACTTAAGTTTTGTGTGTAGGCTTAGTATGCCACATAAATTGAAGAAGTAAAGAGAAAAGAAAAATTTGAGGCGTGGCACGCCCACTCCACCCATAAAAATACAAAGAGTGATATAATTCAGCTAGAAAAACTAAATTTGGTATAAGGGGTCAAGACATAAAGGGGAATACGACCTATTTAAAATTTTGGAAAAGGGGCATGGCCCGCTCACTGACAAAGAAAATTCGTATATCTCACCAACCACTTGGCCGATCTTAACAAAACTAAGTACATATAGTGTCACTAGTATATTTAGTTAGACTTAATGAGATAAACTTATATAGTTATAAGTGGGCGGTATCACGCCCATTTTCCAAAATTCCAAAATAATGTTACTTCTTTTCAAGGGATTGTTGTGAGTATCGAGTGAGTAAATTAGCATGCTTAAATTTCGAAATATTGAAGTTTTAAGCATTTCTGAAATTTACCGTTATATGAAAAGTGGGCGTAATTTTAGTCCGATTTAAATAATTTTCAAAGTTTTGTTTTTATGTCGCAATTCACAATAATCATACCGAGTTTGGTACAAATTGATATAACTGTTACCGAGATACACAAATGTGGTCATAAGTGTGCGGGGCCACGCCCATTTTCCAAAATTTTATTTTAAGCTTATTTTTTGCTAAAGAATTGTTGCAAACTTCAATTTTGAATAAATTAGCTTCAGCATTTACCGATTTGTCGAAGATTTCGTATTTCTCCAAATTACCGTTATATGGGATGTGGGCGTAGTTATTGTCCGATTTTAAAAATTTGGTATATTTTACCATGACCAATAACTGTGCCAAGTTTGGTGTAGCTGTTACACATGTAATCATAAGTGTACGTGGCTACGCTCATTTTCCTAAAGTTTATAATATTCTTATTTTTTGCATAAAAATCATTGTAAATATTAATTTTGAGTGAATAAGCTTCAGTAGTTTTTCGATCGCCCTCTAGCCAAACTCCAAGTATTTCTGTGTTGGAATTGAAATGTTGCTGATAATTACAACTATTCTTAAATGGGACAAAAAGGGGCAACGCCCGCACACATGATTTTAAAGAGCATACTCTCAACTTTCACCTAATATAAAAATCTTGAACAATACGGGACAATACATACAACTTTTACTCCACAAAACACAGGCAAATACCAAATTTTTACGAGGAGAAAGTTATTACGCGAAACACCGTACCATACAGATATTACACAAAAAACCACATTTTTTTATTCAGTTCAAAAATATAAAACTTTCTTTTTGTTTTCAATTGCAAATTTTTTAACTTTTTTTGTTTATTAACTAGTTGGTTTCTTACAATCTTTTACTCTGCTGTTCACAAGTTTGTTGTTGCTTCAGAGGCATAATTTTTGACAGCTCATAAATAGAACAAGAGGCATAATTTTTGACAGCTCATAAATAGAACAGGGTTGCCTTATCAAGTTAATTTTTTGCATATTTTGAACCACTGAAGTGTCTCCATTAATACCGCGTACCCTATTTTTTTAAATTAGTAAAATTTTTTTTTTAATCTATGCCAAAAAAAATTAATTCCAGACCATAGTGCATAGGCAAATGTTTAATATTACGTTCAAATTCGCCCCATTTAACTTGTTAAAGGAAAAAAAACTTTTTGTAAAATAATCGTCCACATTGAACATGTCGAGTTAACTTTGACGGTTGATTTCAAATAAATGGCGTGCAGGGTTAGAACTACGGCAAGCTTAAATCGGAGTAAATTACATGGGAAATCGTAGCAGAATATAATGTTCCGTAGTAGGTTTTTTATAGGTCACTCGTTTACTGGAGAACGTCATAATCCAAAGAGACATTTTTTTTTAGTTAAGTATGCAAAATGGCTGCTGATCCTTATTTTATATTCGCCGACAAATGCGTTACGCAATCCTCCAATTATTTCCCTGGAACTTTACCCTATAAACCTTAGACTCTACAATCTCCCTTTAGCCAAAGTAAGGAACCAAATGGATTTTTAATGACAGAGTTATCGTCTAATATTTCAAGCAAGTGTTGCATATTTTAGCGAAAGAGTGGATAAAACTATCTTTAAAATGCCGTTTCAACTATTATTATCGTGGAGAAATTACGAAAGTTATGCCATTTCCCAGAAAGAATACCTTTAAAAATACAAATAGTCTAATATTATTTGTATCATACCTTAAAAATTACCTGAATTCATCAATTCGTATTCGTAAATATTAAAAAGAAAACAATTCTATTTTATGCTTTTCTTTTTTTTAGTTTATGTTAGAAATGATGTTACCAAGATATTCCTTTATTGAAAAAGAAGGGATTTTACAGTTCAATTTCGTCTTTTATACCTTGAGAAAAACAAGTAAAATGTACAATGAGAGGAAGTGTCAACTTATCAAGACTCGAAAGTCGAGGCTCAAAGCAAATGAATCCAAGTGAATAGAAAACAAGGTGGCATTAATTCTAAAGTACTTAAGTGACATAATCATATTTAACATCCTGCCCGGTCGAGGCGTTCGGCTCGAAATCTTCGCTGTCCAAGAGGCGGCATAATTTTTGTACTGCCCGGGTGAGGCATCCACTGCTAGTTTTTATTCGGATGGTCCCATCCCCTCCAGGGTGCACTGCTATCACTCGACCCAGCCGCCTTGGGGTGGAGGTAAATTTTCAGGCCTTACCAAGACGACGTCGTTGATATTAATATCAGGCATGCGCTTCTGCCACCTGTTTCGCCTCTGAAGAGTAGACAATTATTCGTCGCTCCAACGGTGCCAAAACTCTTGGTGGATCTGCCTCACCCATTGCCATTGCTTCAGTCGATTGGTAGGAGCTTGGCGGACATCATGTTCTGGTACGACTAAAAGCGGGGAGCCAACCAGAAAATCGCCAGGTGTAAGGGCGAGCTTGTCCTCCGGATCGTCATGAAGTGGGGTGATGGGACGCGAATTTAGACACGCCTCAACTCGTGCCGCTAAAGTCTGCATCCGGTTATGCCACATCGTCTGAGCTCCAACACAGCGAACTAAATGGTGTTTGGCAGACTTGACGGCAGCCTCCCAGAGCCCACCTTGATGCGGCGCGCTTGGAGTAATAAAATGCTACTGCGTACCCATAGCTGCTAACGATTTTTGATTGCTATCCGTGTACCAGGCGGCAAGATCTTCTTGTAATAGTCGATTAGCACCGATAAAAGCCGTGCCATTGTCATTGTACAAATCGTGACATGGTCCTCGTCGACTAATGAAGCGGGTGAACGCATCAAGGAACGCCTGAGAAGAGAGGTCGTCCACCACTTCAAGATGGACAGCCTTTGTTGCCATGCAAATGAAAATGGCGAGGTAGGTTTTAACCATTGAGCGAGAGCGTTTTGTTCCCGTACGCAACATAAATGGACCACAATAGTTGACGCCGGAAGCAGCAAAGGTTCGTGCAGCGCTAACGCGCTGCCTAGGTAATGGTGCCATCTGTTGCATCAACAACGCTCCGCGATGTCGAGACAGATCACACAGCGGCGGATGGCTCCTTTGACGGCCTGGCGTGCATTCAAAATCCAGAAGCATTGTCTGAGAGTCTGAAACATCTGTTGCGCTCCCCCGTGAAGGGTTTTTTCGTGAACTTGTCGGGTGAGTAGCCTGTAATGGTGCGCTCTTCGACACGTACTGTATTCGCTTCGTCCCCACGGAGAGGAATCGGTTTGTCTCTTACAGGGATGTCTTTCTCCAGCCAGCTTGAGTCCTGCCACCAAAGCGGATGCTCCAGCAGTTCGAGGGGTGATATGCCTCTACTCGCGCAGTCAGCGGGGTTCTGTGGAAGTGAGCCCCTGGATCTGACGTACTCGATTCGATATATATGGCTTAAGCGTTGTTGGGCGTTTCTTTAACCAACAAAGAGCAATCGACGAATCCGACCACAAATAATAGGGAGCGTTCATTAAACCCAAAGCACTTCTTACAGCTTGTAGTGTTTCTGCCAACAAGAGCGCTGTCGAAAGCTCGAGACGTGGTATGGTAGATCTCTTGAGTGGAGCCACCTTAGTGCGCGGTGTAAGCAATGCGAGTTGTACTCTGCCGCCTGCGCCTATAGTTCGTGTATAAATCACTGCTGCGTAAGCTTGCGAACTAGCATCGCAGAAGCCGTGTAAAGTCGTTTGCACCCCATGCCTAACCATCGATTCACACGAACTTCGTTGAGTAACTCCAGCTAATAAGGCATTCACATTGAGCCACTAACTCGTGTTTATGGGCCATTTTGGAGTTTAAGCCTTAACTCTACTCTTAAACTCGGAGTTTACCATACAAAAAATTTCGTTAAACTCTCCTTTAACACCAGTTTTATTTGGAGTTTATGCGAATGCAACCCTTTTTTTTGACCCGATTCGGTTTGTGTCTTTGATAATCCAAACTTGCAACCAACTTGCCGACAGTTAGTCTGTTCCCGCACTGCAGAATTTAATCAGAATTAGTCCGAAGTCGTTCTGTTCACGTAAGTCTAGAATATCAACAATCTAGCGATGCAAAAACCAAAAATGTGGCTCGACAGAACTTTTTGTGCTGATTTCAACCCTACCAAAATTACCTGGCGAAATTAAAATATAAAAAAGATATCAATGGTTAAAGTTAAATTTTCTGAATTTTTTTAATATTAATATCTTCTGAACAACATAACCTATTAAAAAACTAATGACGTCAAAATAAAGGTAATTAATTTTTCTTTCATGTATGTATATAATTTATATGCCTTTTTATATTTTTAGTTCAGAAATACTAAAAAACAAAATAAAATAAAAATATATATTTTTAAATGTAGTTTATATAAAATTAGTTCTAAAACTGGTTATAGTATATAGCTTGCATAAAAGGCATTTAAATTATGTTGAAACTAGCATCAATAATTTTTTAATCGGTTAACTAGTTTCCGAGATATTAAACACATAAGAAATAGTTAAGTTGAACTTTAACCTCTTTCATAAACTCAAAACGTTAAACTCGAGTTAATGGCTCAATGAGAACGTAATATAAAACCGATGGTTTATCAAATCGTCGCGAAGATCATCAGACAACGGTGCATCCCACGAAAGACCAGCGGACCACATTCGCTGTATAAACGACGACCACCGGTGCCAAAAATCCCGTGGGATCAAAAAGCTGAGCCACTTCGCTGAGAAGCCGTCGTTTAGTTGTTGTAGGACATGTTTGCTTGAGAGCCACCTGGAATAAGAACTGGTTAGCGGCAGCATCCCACCGTAATCCAAGTACGGAAGCCGTAGGAGGGTTTATGTCCAAGCCTGCGGAGGAAGAAATGTTACCGGTCAAGTATTTCATTACCTCAGCATCATTGGAGTTCCATTTTCGCAATGTAAATTTCCCAGCGGAGAGAATTTCATCAACATTGTGAGCTAACACCTTGGCGTTCTATCAACTGGTAAAAAAATCGTCTACGTAAAATGACGTTAAAATGATATCGCGCCCTTGCGCGGCTTACTGGTGGTCCGATACTACGTTGTGATTGTCACGTGCACATTACCATACCGTACGTAACCGTTGTTAGTCGATATAGCTTGAGTTCATCCGAGGGTGACTCGCGCCAAAAGATCCGTTGTAAGTCTCGGTGTGTGGGGGCAGCTAGTACCTGCCGGAACATTTTTTTAATGCCGGCTGTTAGGGCCACCCTATAGCGTCGGAAACGTAAAATTTTATTGATGAGCGAGTCTTGGATGGTCGGGCCCACTATTTGCATCTCATTTAGTGACA
Organism: Rhagoletis pomonella; assembly: GCF_013731165.1. Lineage (NCBI taxonomy): Eukaryota > Metazoa > Arthropoda > Insecta > Diptera > Tephritidae > Rhagoletis > Rhagoletis pomonella. The sequence continues at coordinate 35,466 of NW_023459818.1, read as the reverse complement.
CGCCAGTACTAGTTGGTGCCGATGCACTGACCACCACTCTAAATGTGGTGGTTACAGCGTGGTGGGGAATGTAGTAGCCGCTTGCGTGAATACATACGTTATTTACGGGTTTCATATGGCCAAGACTGATGTACTCAGGCATGAACTTAATGTAATTATCTTTAAGCTCAGAATCACAAACGAGACGTCTTTCTAGGCGTTGAAATAAGCGAAGAGAGTGCGCATATGATTCGCCAAGTCTCGGTGCATCGCGGCGGAACGGCAGCTACACCATGTAACGTCCATCACTAGTACGGGAGTGTGTGGATGCAAATATTCGACCACATTCATCATCATCGTCTGATGCATACGCGGGGACCTCCTCAAGCTTCCAAAAATGACTAATTCTTCCAGCACCAGATCATCCTCGACTAGCCCTGCGCTGAGTACGAGCGATGAGTTTCCATCGACGAAACTTCTGACGCTGGACCAAAAACTACCCACCCAAGGCGAGTGCGTTGAGCATAAGGTTTATCTGGTCTGCCACTGATGATGTCACCCTCCACGATTCTACCCCAGGCATCAGCTCCAATGAGACAGTCTATAGCCGCAGGTGTTCCAAAATGAATATCGGCCATATCGAGGCCAGCCAGGTGTTGCCACTGGTTAACGTCTACACGCACAGCAGGAGTGTCCGATGTGATTGACGGGATAACCAAAGCGTTGATTTGGGTTTCAAAATTTGAATGCAATGACTTGATGGTTACAATAACACTACCCGTAGTTCGAGTACTAATACTCGATCAAATCCCCTCTACATTCAATTCGCATTTGTGTATTTTTAATCTCAATGATTTGGCTAAGCGTTCTTTAAAACAACTAACCGGCGAACCTGCATCGCACAAAATTTGAGCCAATCGTTGAACTGCTACCTCCCCATAGACGTATGCGCGCGCGTTTGCTAACAGAATCTTAGGTCTGGCTTGGGCAACGCAGGTTGCCATTGGCGATGTTAGTCACAAGTTTGGAGCAGGCTGGACAGTTTGCGGGGTAGCGTCGATGACCTTTGTGCTAGACTGAGAGCTGGAAGCTGCTACTCCTGTTTGGCTCTCGCGGCAAAACAGCGTATTATGCTTTCGACCGCAATTACGGCAACCACCAGAACGACATTGTTTCGACGAATGTACAGCCCTTAAGCAATTATAACAAAGCTTCGATCCTTTAACCGCCTCAAAACGTGCCCCCTGGCGATATTGCTGCAAGCGTTGGACATCTCGTGATACGATGAATGCCATCGCCGCGATCGCACCGACTTCCCAGCAAACATTGAGGTTAGTTATCGATTAGATAATGATTGGAGAACTAGCCACATTCTCCAATCTCAAACGTTTGAGATCGACTCGAAAAACTATCGAGAATCATAGCAATCTCAACAAAAATGGGACATAGTTCTCGACTCGAGAAAATATAAATTCTCTAATCGAATTCTAATGTTTATCTCTAATGGGACTCGAATTTGAATTTCAAACTGCTATTTGCTTTATTAAATAAAACGCTTTGTTTGTAAAATTTTTATTAAATGTATTTGCAATAAAATAATAATGAATTATTTGAACTTAAAAAAAATTATGATTCATTCATTTGGAATATTGCTTATTTACACTTATTTGAATTTGCGTTGTTTCTCTAATCGTTCTCGAATCGAATTCTAATGTAGTTCTCTAACTTCGTCATCGACTCGAGAACGATTAGAGAAATACCCTAGTTATCTAATGTAGAAATCCAAATTTCTCTAACGTTAGAGACTGTGTTTGCTGGGTTAATGGATGATTCGTGGCATAGGCTATGCGCTTTTTTTCTAGGAATTTCAGCAAATCTTCCAACAGCGGTATCTCATGTGAAGAACAACGCATAGACCAGTCGCGTTTCGTAATAGTAGGTAGCTTGGAGACAACGATGGGAACTGCCAATGCAACGCGCGTAGCGACTCGCGAACCGTGCCCACAATGGCAAGCAAAGACTTGGCCGATTCTTCTGTCGACAATTTTAAGTTAAGGAACCGCGTCACATGGATTTCTGCGAGTTGCTTTTTGTTATCATAACGGTCCTTTAACGCGCGCCAAACCTCCTCGTAGCCACCCGAATAAACACCACCTATGAGTGGGACCTCCTTTGAATTGACGGATTTCCGAATTTGAACGCTTCTGGATAGGAGGACTTGTGTACGAGAGTCTCAAATGCATCCTTAAACGCAAGCCATTTACACATCTTCCCATCGAATACCGGAATCACCAGCGGGTCAATTTTCAGGTCGACCGAACGCCCATCCAACAGAGCGCTATGAGTGTTGAGCACGTGGTCGGTTGAGGCCGCAGCTGGGACCGATTTTGTGTTTGCTATCAGACGATTGAGGCGACAGCAAGCGTCGTCATATAACGCCTCAATTGTCGTGCATAAGGCGTCATGTGTTGCAATCTCATCCTTGGTAGGATGGCCTACAAGATAATCGTGATTAATAGTGAATCGCTGAAAGTGCGTTTCCAACGATTTAAGCTTGCGCTCCAGTTGAAATACGTCATGGGTTTCGCTGTTGGCATCACACACCGGCGCATGTATGCGCTTGATTGCATTGACGGCCGCTGAACGCCAGTTTAATTCCGCCGTGTTCACCAAAATGAAACAAAAACCAATATATGTGACCTGGTCTACGAAAAGGGAGCTTACGTGCGAAAACTAGCTTTCTGTGAAAAAGCTGTTAAAAGTAAGCAACTCGTTTCGTCAGTTTCTCATTATCTCGTTAATTGTTCTCCGCGCCGGACGTCCAGTAAGTGTTGTTGTTGGTCCAGTAAGTGTTGTCGTTGGTCCAGTAAGTGTTGTTGTTGGTCGGAATATTATAAATATAAATAATATATAAATAAATTATATTTTGTCGTATTTTTACTCTTCTTTCTCTACATTTTTAGTACACTTCTAAGCAAGTTAGGATTTTCTGCTTTTCACCACGTGAAAAAGCATTACATCTTCCATCCGAATCAACCAAAAAGTGAAAATTGATTTTTTGACACCTAAGCCCCCTTTCCGTAGACCAGGTCACATATACATATGTTGTCCTCACAGGAGGCACCAAAAAATGTAACAAATGATGTTACCAAGATAATCCTGTATTGAAAACGAAGTTGAATTTCGCCTTATATATCTTGAGAAAAACAAGTAAAATGTACAATGAAAGGAAATGTCAAATAATCAAGACTCGAAAGTCGAGGCTCAAAGCAAATGAATGCAAGTGAATAGAAAACGAGGTTGCATTAATTCTAAAGTACTTAAGTGACTTAACCATATTAAACAGTTTAGATACTGCAAAAGGCGTACTTTATTACTTTGGAATTAAAAACGTAGCAGGTCGTAGGTAAACCGGAGTAGCGTAGTAAATTTAAAATTTTCTCTAAAACCGCTAATATTATATATCGCTCGCAATAATGAGTTTGTGTACTAATTGTGCGGCCAATTGTAGGCTTAAAGATAAAATTCTAAACGCGATTTCGGACTTGGACAGATTAAAAAGCACTTTTATAGCATTAATTGAGTCAGTAAATGATAATACTATCTTGCCGGCTCCTGGTATAATTGAAAACAAACGTAATACTCGTTCAAAACACAAAGCTAGTGAAGGTGTTGTTGCTCAGCCATCTAAAATGCAAAAGCACACTCAAATGCCCTCATCAAAATGTAATGATGCTGTTGTTGCTGCTAATAGCCTCAAAGCTGGGAATGCGCCTGATAATAATACCGGTTTAATAACTACTCCTGGGGGTAATACTGGTATTTCTGCTTTTTTGCCTTCTTCTTCGGAGACATCGTCTGCTGTGAATGCTGCCAGTGAAGGTGTTATTGCTCAGCCAGTTCTAATGCGAACGCACACTCACATGCACACTTCATCTGTGCCGCCTAATGATGCTGTTGGTACTGCTAACGATCTAGTAGTTAATAAGATCACAGAAACGCATTGTGTTTCTGATGCGCCGGGTATTAGTATCGGTTTTTCAATTACACCTGGTAGTAATACCGGTTTGTCTGCTGTTGCTGTTGCTTCTGCTGTTGCTTTTTCTGTTCTTTCGCCTACCACTCCTGTTGGCACGTTGCCGGCTGCATTTACCAACTCATGCTTTTTGCCTGCGCCGCCTGCGTGCGCTCCTGATGCTGCTTCGTCGTATGCCGCTGCTGTGGCTAATAATGTAACGTCAAATAATACAATAGCGAATAATGCTGCTAACAATACACATCCAAATAATACACAGTGGTCCGTTGTGCCTAAAAATCGCACTCATAAAAAACAAAGGCTTTGTGTATTTGGAACTAACGATAACTCTGAGCTGGGATTGTTCTTCGTCACAAATGGCTTCATATCTCTTCGTTTTTGCCCTCCGTTAATACGGAGAACATCATTGAATATGTCGCCAAACATGCGGCTATCAATAGGAATGAGATTTTGTGCTATAAGCTTCTTAAGAAAAATACTAATTCGGAGGATATTAAATACATAAATTTCAAGCTTGGAGTTCCAGAACGTCAATATAATAAAATGCTGGCATCAAATATTTGGCCTTCAAATGTTTCTATCCGACCATTTGATTTTTTTCAAAAATGTCGTCAGCCACAGCCCAAGAAGTAAAAAACCCGTCTGCTTCTGGTGCCCGCAAAACAAGCATTTATTATCAAAATACTTCGGGACTCATAACCAAATCTGAATCCGTTTACGTTTTGAGTTCGCAACTGGATTACGACTGTTTCGTCCTAACCGAGACTTGGCTAAATGTTAACTTTTTTGATGCGGAGTTCTTCAACACAGCTCTCTTTGACGTTTTTCGCAAGGATAGAGATTTTGCTAAAACTGGTGTTAGTAGGGGTGGTGGTGTGCTCATTGCTACACGCAGCTATCTTCGTGCTTCTTTTTATGAGCTACCGGGTTCCAATTCCGTGCTGGATCAACTTTGCGTAAAATTACAAGGTGCGTGTGGTGTGCTGTATATTTGCGTGCCTTATATCCCGCCGGGCAGCTCGGATGTCATATATAAGGCACATATTGACAATATCCTAGCACTTCACGAGAAAATTGGTGACAGTTAACTTTGTGTCTTAGGCGATTTCAATGTAGGTAATATTTCTTGGAGCTTTATGGATAATAATAATTTTCTCACTCCATCTAATGTTAATAGTTTATGCGAATCTTACGTAATTGATAACTTGCTATGTATTGAATTGTCACAGGTCAATGGTTTTCTAAATGGACTTAATCGAATTTTAGATTTAATATTTGTTAGCTCTAATATTAATTTTAAGCTCTCGCATGCGGCCAGTTACATCTCGCCTTCCAATCTGCATCATAGTCCACTGGTGTTGGAAATTGAATTTTTTAAATATTTTGAACTCCCAGGTAGTAGTAAAACAGTTGCTTTAACTACTCGCGTTGTAATTTTGTGGAATTAAATAATTTGTTTGAGTTGGATTGGTCTCGGCAATTTGAAAATGTGGATGTAGCTGGCTGTTACGATATTTTTAAATCTATTATAGTTGACACTTGCGTGAGTCACATCCCGATGTTAAGTGCTAAACCTTCGAAGCGTCCGTGGTTCTCTAGAGAACTCAAACGACTAAGGAACTTTAAGAATAAGTTTTATAAAAAGCAAAAGCATTCTAATGTTGTTAATTTTCGTGAGCGGTATGTGTCTTACAGAGGTAAATTCAACAAACTCAACAAGTCTTTGTATCGAAATTATATTCGTAATATAGAAAGCAATATTAAATGTAACCCCAAGGCCTTTTGGAGTTACATAAAAGCTAAGAAAAACTGCTCAAATATACCTGCGTCGGTTCATCTTAAAGGGATTTCAGCTAATTCCATCTCTGATGCTGCTAATCTGTTTGCCAAATTTTTTTCTTCGAATCTTATTTCAGACAATGCCGATCATGGCTTTGTCCCTGAAGATCTCCTGTTTAATTCAGATACTTCCATCAACTTTGGGAAATTAGATTTGACTGTCGAAGATGTCATTGATGGCATTAATCTGCTTAAGCCATCCAGTAATACAGATGTTGATGGCCTATCGGTCGTTCTAATTAAAAGTTGTCCTGCCTTGATTAAGCCTCTATGGCACATTTTCAACATGTCACTTGCTGCTGGAGTCTTCCTTGATGACTGGAAATTGACTTTTATTACGCCTCTCCTTAAAAGCAGCAATAAAAATGATATTGAGAATTATAGGCCAATTTCCAAGCTAACCACAGTTTCTAAACTATTTGAGCGCATAGTTAAGGACAAAATATACTTGGCCGTCAAACATATGATATGTCCTAATCAACATGGGTTTGTTCCGGGCAGATCTACCTTAACTAATTTAGCTGCCTTTACGGAGGATTGTCTGGATACCTTTCAAACGGGTTTTCAATTGGATGCAATCTACGCAGATTTTTTAAGGCTTTTGATAGGGTATCTCACCCAATGTTGATAGCTAAACTTGAGCGTCTAGGCTTTCACTCCCAATTTCTAAAGTGGATAACTTCCTATTTAGATAACAGACAATATGTCGTTCGACTCGATAATGTATCGTCTTACTCTTTTGTTGCTTCCTCTGGTGTTCCCCAGGGTAGTGTCCTAGGCCCGTTACTTTTTGTCCTTTTCATTAATGATATTTCCTCATGTTTTTCCAAGTGTAATTATCTTCTATACGCGGATGACCTGAAGATTTATTATGAAATTAAATGTCCAGAAGATTCAACCATTCTCCAGTGTGAGTTGGATAACTTATATAGTTGGTGTGTGCGTAATCGTTTGTTCCTCAACATTAGTAAATGTCACTACTCTTCGTATGCGAAAGTTTTCAGTTCCAACATCTTACTGCATCTCAAACTCGCCGCTAAAGATAATAAGTGAATGTAAAGACCTGGGCGTCTATTTTGACTCCAAGCTCAACATCACAACTCACATAAATTATATTGTTTCTAAATCGTTCGCTATGTTGGCCTTTATTCGTCGAAACTGTTCTTCGTTTTCTGATCCCTATACTCTCAAACTGTTGTACTCGTCCTTAGTTCGGTCCAGGTTAGAATACGCGGTATTCGTTTGGAGACCGTTTCATGCAGTCCATGTTAATAGATTAGAGTCTGTTCAGCGAGCTTTTGTGCGCTTTGCTTTGCGCTCGATGAATTTTGTAGATCCCATTCCGTCCTATCACTCACGTTGCTTACTAATAAACCTCATGTCCTTAGAGTCTAGGCGTGCTATGTTGTCGAGGTGTTTTGTCTTTGATATCTGTGCGGGATCAATAGATTGTCCGTACCTGCTCATGAAAATTAATTTTAATGTTCCCTCACGCATTCTCCGCTGTAATGAATTGTTTTTCGTGGGTATAGCTAAAACTGTCTATGGGATGAATGCTCCTTTTAGGAGGACGCTAGAACAGTTTAATGCGTATTCTTCTTCCTTAGACTTTGATTTCTCATACTACTCTACTTTTAAGAATCTACTTGTAAGGCTCTTGTCATAAGGTCTTTGTATTTAACTATCATATAGTCTGTAAACATCCTGTTTGTTGTTGATTAATAATAAATAAATAAATAAAACCATAGTAAATCTACTACGATTGTAGTGAAGTTCTAACCCTTTTGGCGTGTCAAATGAAAGCTTTTGGCTCTTTCTGATTGGATGAAGCAGAAAGTTTTCTGATACAACTCTCTTTGAACTGGTTTTTAAACGAGTTAAATGATTTAACTGGTTCAATTTTCCAACAACAATTGCATGCGCTTTAACTTGTTTATGAACATGTTTTGTACATTTAACTGGTGTAAGCCCATTTAACATGTTTAACTCGTCAATTTGAACACAATATAACTCAGGCAAAATGGCTAATATTAATTACACTGTGAGACAAATGGTAGGGGTCAGTGATCGGTAAGGGTTCAAACTACCGGGGAAAGTTATATCGGTAAAAAAGAAGTTACACGTGTTGATTATATAGAAAAACATTATATGAACAGATTAAAGGAATTGTAATTTTAAATTTTTTTAAATTTGTTTGAGCAAAATCGGACTAGTGGTTCTCGAGTTATGTCAAAAAAAGACCACCAAAGGTGACAATTTCCCCTATATGATAGTTATATATATATCTCGATTCCTAGACGTGACCCAGCGAAACGCCGGGACACGTATAACTTGTTTTTGACCGATATAACATTTCCCGTTGGTTTCATCCCATCCCGATTTTGACTGTCGCATAGTGTTATAAATGACTGAAGTCCATTCATGGTACGAAGATAAATGCATACCTATGTATGTATGTACATTAGACTGCATCACCAAAAAAACTTGCGGTTTTCCGCCGGGACTACAAAATTTATTATATTTTAAGACGTCCACCAAATATTTCGGGAAAATACTAAGATTTAAGCGAGCTGGACCGATTTGAAAATACCTCCAAAAATGGAGTTTTTTATGAATAAAAACAGTTTCTTAAAGAACTTTTTGAAAAAGCCCGCTCAGATGACAAAACAGATTAGGCATAAAAATATTTAAAAATCTTTTCAACGGAATAGTAATAATGAAATTTTGTATGCTGTTTTTTTTTACTTTTTTCAAAGATTGATTTACGAAAAACTTAAATAACTGGACCAAAACTATTCTGATTTAGACTTATTATTTATTTTATTTTTATTTATGTGCAAAACAAGTCATTTGTGTCAAATTTTTTGTTTTTTCAAATACCAACACATCTTAATTCAACTTTAAATGATATTCGTTTATCCTACCTTTCTCTTGAATCCTTTGAATGAGCTTATCAGCAAAGAAATAAAAAGGGTGAGAAAATACCTTTAAAATGATACGGCACAAGTCTAAATCGGAAGAGTTTAGGTTCAGTTACTCAAGTTTTTCTTATATCAATCTTTGAAGAAAGTTAAAAAACAGCATCAAAAATCTCATTATTACGATTCCGTCCAAAATTTTTAATTTTTTTTTTAAATATTTTTATGCAAATTTTTTAAGCTTGAACCGTTTTGTCATTTTAGGGGATTTTTTCAAAAAAAAAAAATCTTTAAGAAACTATTTTTATTCATAAAAAACTACATTTTTGGAGGTATTTTCAAATCTGTCCAGCTCGCCTAAATGTTAATATTTTTCCGAAAACAATAACTTAAGGACGAGCACACCTAAAAAGTTAAACATTCTAATAATAGAAATATTAACAAAAACTAACAAAACCAACAACCACATGATCAAGTGAATTGCAGTGGAATAGCTGCGCTTGATTGTAGTTGGCTTAGCATGTGAAATAGTGGAAATAAGCAACAAGAATCATTAAAAAACGGCCTCGAGCTCCATAAAAATTGTTGAATATAATTGTTATAAGGCCATAAAATAACAAAAAACAAATAACTTAAGGACGAGCACACCTAAAAAGTTAAACATTCTAATAATAGAAATATTAACAAAAAACCAACAAAACCAACAACCACATGATCAAGTGAATTGCAGCGGAATAGCTGCGCTTGATTGTAGTTGGCTTAGCATCTGAAATAGTGGAAATAAGCAACAAGAATCTTTAAAAAACGGCCTCGAGCTCAATAAAAATTGTTGAATATAATTGTTATAAGGCCATAAAATAACAAAAAACAAATAACTTAAGGACGAGCACACCTAAAAAGTTAAACATTCTAATAATAGAAATATTAACAAAAACCAACAAACCAACAACCACATGATCAAGTGAATTGCAGCGGAATAGCTGCGCTTGATTTTAGTTGGCTTAGCATATGAAATAGTGGAAATAAGCAACAAGAATCATTAAAAAACGGCCACGAGCTCAATAAAAATTGTTGGATATATTTTTCCGAAATATTTTGGTGGACGTCTTAATAATAGGTTTTATAATTCCAATGGAAAAACAGAAACGATTTTTTTTTGGTGTGGGGAGTGATGCAGTCTAATGTACATATACTATTTAGTATTAAAAATTGTGGGTAAACAATATTTTTTGTTTTCTTACTACATATGTAATATGTATGTGCATATTTCTAAATATATAACATATATATTTATACCCAACAGATCTTGAGAAAAGAGCCAGGAACTTTAGGAATGCGGACTTGGTCCAATTATGGTCGCTTATACCTTCGCCATTTTAACGAGCTTGAACATGAATTAGACGCGCGTCTGAATCGTGCTTATGAATACGCAGACAGATACCTCAGTTCATTTTCATCGCCACTAATGAGTGTCGTTGCAAGGTTTGTATGCAGTTAAGAAAACTTGATGATTCTAAATTTAGATGTTTTTTTTTCAGGAACATCTTGTTTATCACCGGTGGAATTTTGGTGTTAATTTTAGCTCTGGGCATATACGACGAATTTGTTTTCCAGGTTGAGCACGTACTAACGATTATCACAATTCTCTCTGTAATCGGATTAATTTGCAGGTAAGTGGACTTGATTTCAATGTATGTATGTATCTAGCATCCTAATAGAAAATCCCAAGAACTGTTTTATTATTTCTGAGCAATTACAAAATTGTTCGCAGATAACAGTTGCAACCATGTCGTCGCTACCATGTCAAACTATCGAATGTGAAAATGGGTATTTTTCAGGAGAGCTAAAAAACTGTTGTAAAAAATGTTGTTGTCATTAGGAAAAAGTGTGGGATTCGACAATTTGCTAAAGCCAGTATCCTCTTCTTCTACAAAGACTAGAAATTTGACGGTTTGCCAACACGCGTATCATTCTAAACTCATGCGCAAGGTATCGTAATTGAAAAGATGCTTTCCATTTCCAGACAACCGGTTAGGTACGGGCATGATTTTTAATTTCGACCAAACTCAAATACATTGTTTGTTGGTCCAAATAATGAGACAGGTATTTTTTCTTTTGGCTCGGAAAAATTTTTCGGCCGAATTAAACGCGATTTTGTTTTTCTGGCAGAAATAGATTATTCGAATTGACATTGAGAATTTTTTTTTTAAATGCCCATAACTTTGTCAAAATTTAATAGATTCCAACAATGTTTTTACTCAAATGTCAGTAATTCTTGTCAAACTTTTTTACCGGGAAAGAGACACTTTGAACTACAATCAACCCAAATCTCTAATAGCGAAGATTTTTTTTTCTGAGTTATGATTTTTCATAGAAATTATACGTTTTTGTGGTACATACTACAATATTCTTATATTGTTTAGCTAAATGGAATATATGTATGTAATATATCAGCAAAAAGTACAGCCGTGATCATTTTTAACCGACTTCCAAAAAAGGAGGAGGTTATCAGTTCGTCGGAATCTTTTTTTTTTTTTTTTTTATGTATGTTACCGCATAACTTTGCACCACGTCAACCGATTTCAATAATTCAACGGATTGCAACGGAAAGGTAGTGTCTCAGAGGTGGTCCCATACTAATTTGGTTAAGATCCGATCATTGGATCATGAAATATATAGATATATATATATTTTTTTTAAGTCGGTTTTTTTTTGCTAAAAATTACTTGTTTGTGTATCAAATAGATATTAGAACACACTTTCCACCATACAGTTACGAAATACAAAATTACACTTTCCCGCTTTTTATAATCGAAACTGTATGGTGGAAAGTGTGTTCTAATATCTATTTGATACACAAAAAATGATCACGGCTGGACTTTTTGCTGATATATTACATACATATGTTCCATTTAATTAAACAATATAAGAATATTGTAGTATGTACCACAAAAACGTGTATTTTCGGTAAAAAATCATAACTCAGAAAAAAAACTTCGCTATTAGAGATTTGGGTTGATTGTAGTTCAAAGTGTCTCTTTCCCGGTAAATAAGTTTGAGAGCAAAAAAAATACACTTTTTGAGAAATTAAATTTACAAAAAAATTTGCTCTTTTTGTTTATTGCTAAATAAAAAATTTTAAATAATGAAAATCAATAATTATATCATTCTATCTTGAAGTGACAAGAATTACTGACATTTGAGTAAAAACATTGTTGGAATCTATTAAATTTTGACAAAGTTATGAGCATTTTAAAACATTCTCACTGTCAATTCGAATAATCGATTTTTGCCTGAAAAACAAAATCGCGTTTAATTCGGCCGAAAAATTTTTCCGAGCCAAAAGAAAAAATACGTGTCTCATTATTTGGACCAACAAACAATGTATTTGAGTTTGGTCGAAATTAAAAATCATCCTCGTACCTGACCGGTTGTCTGGAAATGGAAAGCATCAAAAGCATTTGTGCATAGTTTATAGTAAATAGCAATAGTTCAAATTTAAACAATTACACAGGTTTACAAAAAAAAAAAGTTTCTGCATGTTGAACCAAACCTCTATATCCCTGTGTTATTCGACGCCCAGAATGCGAATCCGAGGTCTGTTAGCCTCCATCACGTCAGGTTTGAGGTCATTTAAAGGTCAAGTAAAAAAAAATTCATTGAATAAACTTGAAAATTCATATATATGCGATTTCAGTCTCGTTGAATCCGAGCTCCGTTAACCTCCATGATATCAGGTACGAGGTCATTTGAAGGTCAATTAGGGAAAAATTCATTGAATACTTTCAAATTAAAACCCTTTTCAATCTCTTTCGCCTGACACCAAATTTTGTTACATATTCCAATTACCTAATTGCCTTATTTTAAGTTGGGTTTGAGTTTTTAATGAGGTGGTCATCCTCCTAAATATATTTTTGAAATAAAGTCTTTACTTTTTTAATAATTTTTATTTAATTTTTTAAAGGTGGCAACTCTTTTCGAAAAGGTAAATCTTTATTGCAAATCTACAGCCCAAACTCTTTAATTTGACACCTCATTTTTGAAAATCGAACGAACGGTGCATATCTGACGACAATGATTATTAAATAGTTTGAATTGAATTGTTTAACAGATGGCAACTCTGTTCGAAAAACTAAAACCTTATTGCACATCTACAATCTAAGCCCTTTAGTTTGTCAAACGAAAAAGTGTTAAAAAGTATTTAGTTTGAAAACTAGGAATATCTTTTAGGTGTTTGAGAAGGGTTGCCACATGTTTAAAAAGTTAACTAAAACATGTATCAGTCGACAGAGACTCATAAAAGCTTTAGTTTTATTTTTGATTAGGTATACGAGATGGAATTTTTTGTGAAAGTTATTAGATTTGCGCCGTTTTTTCGAATTTCAAAAATTAGAGGAAATCTAAAAACATTGGCCTTTAGGTGTGCGGTAAGCTTTTATATTTTGAAGTAAAACAGTTGCACGGGTTTAGATGAAGTGTGACACACGGGTCGCTTATAACTCTGACTAACATTTGAAATTGTTTCTAGGGTTTTGAAACTCTATTTTGGGCGTTCTAACGCCATGCGGGTTCACTAGTCTTCTATATTGTTACGATTATCCTTGTTTACTTGACAGATTTACCAAAAATCCCTCGGCTCGTATCGCTGGATCGTTAAATAAACGCTCACGATGACCAAATTACAGTACAATTAACTTTATTGTACAAAACAAGCTTTTCAATACTCGTTTATGCAATAACAACAATTAACAATACTTGTTAAGGCACTTAAAACACTTTACCAAACTTGCTAACACGATTTATCTCTGTTTCACAACTTGCTTGTAGCATGCTGATTCGCAACTGACTGACCTCCAACTCGCTGTTGCAGCGGCCTTATATACCCGCGCTACTTCGCACTCATGGCAACTCTAGAACGTTCTGACATCTATCGCATGTTCTCTCATTCTCTCGCTGTTCGCAGTATTCATCCACTTGACGCTGTCGAATATTCTACATCATTCCTCGAACATTCTGCCATTTTCTTGTTGCTCGCTTCGCGTTGCCGCAGTATTCGCCACATTGGCCTCCACCTAAGTCTGATCGTACCGATTAGACACACTTGCTGGTCCAAACGCTGCAAGCCTTTCAAAGTGGACCACCTTCATTTTGTTTCTCGGTCTCCCAACGGTCTGGATTCGATACACTACGTCATTCAGGCGCTTGACAACCTTACACAGACCTTCCCAGTTGCACTGTAGTTTTGGGGACAAACCTTTCTTCCGTTGTGGATTCTACAACAACACCAAATCTCCTTCTTGGAAACCCTCGGAATTCATCGCCTTATCGTACCTAGTGATGTTCCGATACCAGTACTTAGAAGTATATACTCGAGTACCTCTACCAAGTACCGAGTATTTTTTGTACTTCGATACGCGTGCGCAACTACTTCGTAGGTATCGAGTACAAAGTGCAAGTGTTTACTTGTTTGCTAAATTTGGGAAAATGAACTGAAAATAGGTTGTAGTTAAAAAAAAAACGACTCATGAACCACTTGATTTTGCTAGGGTTAAAACTAAAAGAACGCTTGAAAATAGAAAACAAGTCGTCATTAGAGCAGGATGTGGACACAGCGTGTGATTTTCGGAAGCATCGCCCAGAATTCGTTCTGAAACAGAAAAATCAAACTTAAGTAAGCGATTAGTTTTCTCATTACTTAACGACTCCTGTTTTAGCACTTTCAAGTAACCCCCGCATTTTAAAATAGGAGGATATCAAAACGCAATTTGCGGTCTTCATAAGCCTTTCTCCACTGTATGTTGTTAAATTGTAAACGGTCGTTGAACTAAAATTTTTCGTCTGAGTACTTTCGAGTACAAGTAGAATCGAGTATTCCCTAGCTATACTTTGAGTAGCATCGAGTATTATTTTCGATACTTTTAATGAGTACGGGCATCGAGTATATGGTGGTATCGGACGAACACTAATCGTACCTGGCTTTCATCTTGTTACTCATAATTTGTGCCCGTTGTCTCACTAGAGCATGTATCTCTGTCAGCTCTTCCTCCAGCATGTTGGACGTCTCTTTCCCAATTTTTCTTGCATCACCACTTACTCCAGACTAAAGGTTACTGGGCAAACGAAGTTCATCGGCGAAGATTACCTTGGCAGGAGTTTTACCCGTGGTTGTTGTTGTTGTTGTAGCGGCTACAACAACCCCGCCCAGGACGGTTGGTATCTCAGTCGTTGTCGTCAAGTTCCACTAACGGCAGCCCTAGGAAGCGTGCAGCTTCTGTGGGGTTGGTCCACAGGGACAAGGCCGTTAGGGTTGTCGGGTTTTCCGGGCATGCGAAGAGATGTTTCGAGTCATGTGGGGTCTCACCGCATGCCGGACACTCATTTGGCACATCCTTATTCAATCTACTCAGATAGGAGTTTAACCTACTGCAGTAGCCGGAGCGAAGTTGTGCTAGTGTCTGTCGTTCGAGTCTCCCGGTAGCCTGACCTCCTTCGTCCAGGTTGTGAACAGGGTCGCAGGGGATTTCGTAGGGGAGACGGCTAGACACTTTGCGGTGAAGAAGCGAGAAAGTTCGGAGAGATACCCGTTTACTTTCGAACACAGGTCATCAATTCCATTCCCAGTCGCCATGATCGAGCAATCGTCGGCATAAGAGACAATCGAGACTCCCTCTGGTGGTTGAGGGAGCTTTGAAATGTAAAAGTTAAACAGTAGCGGGGAAAGGACACCACCCTGTGGAACCCCCTGTTTTATTTTCCTCAGTTTACTCGTTTTGTCTCTAAACATTACCGACGAATGTCGACCACTCAGATAATTTGCCGACCACCGTTTGAGCCTCTGTGGGAGAGAGGAGGCCTCTATATCTTCTAGTAGCGTGGATCTGCCGGTGTCAAATGCCTTTGACAAGTGCAACGCTACTAGAATCGTTCTCTCACAGGGACGGTTTCGGTTAAGGCCACGAGTTATCTGAGTGTTTATGGCGTTAAGTGCTGTTGTACTGTGCACTTTACGGAAACCATGCTGATGCTTCGCTGGGGTCAAGTGGTTTGTGAAGTACGGGAGTAGCAAGGCCTCGAGTGTCTTCGCTACCGGGGAAAGGAGTGTTATCGGACGATAAGAATCTCCTTTGTTGGCAGGTTTCCCCGGTTTGAGCAGTGGGACCACTCTCCCCACCTTCGAGATGTCTGGGATGATGAGAGTGGCCATAGACAAGTTGAAGACCTCCGTTAGGTACGCTACCCCCGCAGGACCCAAATTTTACCGCATCAGCATGCATATTCCGTCGGGACCCATGGCTTTGGAAGCTTTCGCCTTCCCGATGGCCACCTGAACTTCACCGCAAGTGAAAGCAAGGGGGCACAGGTTGTTGGCAGTTTGTGCAGCCTTCTGGTCACTCGACGCTTGGCTTTGTCCACCGGAGGATGCAGTATGAACTGCCGGCTAAAATAGCTCGCGCATCGCTCCGGGTCCGACGAAGCATGGTCGCCGAAGGAAATTTCGACTCTGACGTCGTCGTTTCATGCACTGCTGACCGATATCCCATCAGGAAAAAGGCTATGTGGACATCCCAATCTTTCTGATTCTTGTCCACGATTTTCCGCAAACGCTCTTCCAGTGTTCGGTTGAACCGTTCCACCATGCCATCTCATTGAAATGAAGAGCCGTTGTTCGAGTTTTCCTGATACCCAGTATCTGGTACATCTCTTGGAATACCGCTGATTCAAAATTTCGTCCTTGGTCAGAGTGCAGCTCTATAGGTGCTCCGTATCTCGCAACCCAATTTTAGGTGAGTACCTCCGCTACTGGTTTAGCGTCCTGGTTTTGAAAATGTATAACTCCGGCCATTTGCTTAAGTAGTCCATAACCACAAGGATGTATTTGTCTCCCTGTGCGCTCATAGGAAATGAACCTGCTACATTCCTGGAAATCCGCTCGAATGGTGCACCTGAGTTATACTGCTTCATCTGGCCATGACTTCTGGAGTTTGGCCCTTTAGCTGCAATAGCCTCCGCGCAGTTAGGAATCCACTCTGCGACTGGTTGCCGAGAATCAACCTAATAGAACCTCTGCTTAATCTTCTCCAAGGTTTTCGTGATTCCCAGGTGCCCTCCACTAGGACTGTTGTGGAATTCCTTGAGTACATCCTAAATTCTTACCCTTGGAACTAATATTAGGTTGCGGGAGCACTGGCGATTTTCACTTTCCCATACCCTATGCAAACAGTCAGAGATTACCTTCTAGCTGTTCCAATGTGCCCAGTATGCGTTTGCGATAGGGCTTTCCGCTGCCATTTTCTCCTTAGTTGGCCGTCTGTCCATCTCGAGTCCATGCATCAATAGCTCCAGATCTGGATCTTCCTGTTGACACTTTCGTAGCTGTTCTTCCTTCCACTTTTCCGCTGGTGTTATTGTCGTTAGCGGGACGTCAGTAATGTCTTTTTTGGCCTTAGCTTTTGAGCAGTGTTTATATTCCAGGCTACATGGTCGACGGGACATGGCATTAGCATTTCCGTGGACACTTCCCTTGCGGTGCTCAATAGCGAAGTCATAACTTTGCAGTCTCTCACTCCACCGAGCTAGCTGTACTTCTGGATTCTTGAACTGTAGTAACGACTTCAACGCTGCGTGATCCGTTCGAACTCGGAAACGTTGCCCATAGAGGTACTTGTGGAAATGTTTGACGCACTCGACCAACGCTAGTAGTTCTCTCCGAGTTACGCAGTACTTCCTCTGTGGTTTTCCAATCGACCGGCTATACTAGGCAGTTACTTTCTCCTGCCCATCAATTACTTGCGACAGTACGCCTCCTATGGCATTACCATTAGCATCCGTATCCAAAATTAATGTTGCACCTGGAACGGGATACGCTAGCATAGCATAGCATAGCTCCTGCCTCTTGTTCCACTCGAAGGCTCTATTTTTCCTAGTGAGCTCGCGGAGGCTATTAGCAACGCTGGCGAAATTCGGAATAAATCTACGGTAGTAGGTGCATAGCCCAAGAAAACTTCGTAGTTCGTGCAAGTTCCTAGGTCTTGGCCAATCCTTTACTGATTCTATCTTTTCATGCGCAGTGCAGATGTCCTCCATTGTCACCTTGTGCCCTTAGTAGTTCACCTCCTTCTTGAACAGTGAGCACTTTTTAGGACTTAGCTTCAGACCAGCGCCAGCTATTCTCTGGAAAACGTGTTCCAAATTATTGAGGTGTTCCTCAAAGCTTTTACCCAATACGATAATGTCGTCTAGATACACCAAACATGTTTTCCAATGCAGTCCCTTAAGCACATGGACCAAGTCTTTCAAAAGTGGCATGAGCGTGCATAATCCAAATGGCATCACCGTGAATTGCCACAGACCATCTCCAACGCTGTAAGCTGTCTTCTCCTTTTCCTCTTTACTTACCTCCACTTTCCAATAACAGCTCTTAAGGTCGAGTGTTGAGAACCACTTTGTTCCAGAGCATCATCGATCCTGGGAGGTGGATAGCTGTCCTTTTTCGTCACATCATTTAGTTTCCGGTTCCGCAGAACCGCATTTGACCATGCTTCTTCTTCACAAGTTCTACCGGCGAACTCCATGGGCTCGCTGTTGGTTCAATCACAGCACTCTCGCTCATTTCTTTTATTATTTGGCTTACAACCTCACGTTTGGCAAGTGGAGCACTCCGAGGAGCTTGACGGATTGGACTTGCATCGCCAGCATCAATGCGCTATTTCACAACGTTGGTCCTGTCTGGTTCGTTGCCATCTTTGTCGAATATGTTGGAGTATCTGCGGAGAACTTCCTTAGCCTTGTGCTGGTGTTTTCCTTCCAACCCTTCCGTCCATGCATTGTCCATGCATGTCTTCCGCAATATCATTTTCGCCATTTCCGCAATTACTTTTCGCAGTGGAAGATTGCCTCTAACTCTCGACATTGCCCCAGTACAGTTCCTCCTCGGAGTTGGATTGGTGATTGGAACTAGTTAAGTACTCGAACTGGGATGCGTCCATCTTTTTGCGCCTAGTCAGGGTTTTACCAATAAGTACGTCCGGTAGAATTCTGTGGTACTTCGACAACTCACAACTCGTTTGTCCCACAGTCTCCATCAATCTTCGCCCAAACAACTGCTTCTGACTTCAGTGGAATCTGCTCGCTTTTCTCTAGGATCACTCACTGGCTGCTGTACGGGCAATCATACCCAAATCTAAGGGGTACTTCCATGTTATCCGCCATAATCCTGTTCTTCATGTCGATCTGCACACCTTGATCAAATAAGAAGTCTACTTCAATGATGACTTCATCCACAATCTCCGCATCTGCATACTTTGATCAAATAAGAAGTCTACTCCAATGATGACTTCATCCACAATCTCAACGACTATGACCTTGTGTAACACCGTCACATTCCCTGTTGCGACTTTGCAGGTTACCTCTCCTACAACTTCGGCGTCCTCACCAGTTGCTGTCCTCAACCTTGCTCCAAGTAATGGCCTCACCGCTTTAGTGACCAAATCAGATCGAATGATGGAATGTGATGCGCCCGTATCCATAGTTAGTACTCGCTCATGTCCGTCCTTATATCCACCAACAGTAACATTGTTCGCTTTTCTGCCAATTTGCGAGACGGAGATTATGGGGCATGCAATTGCGAGAGCCAGCGCGAGCCCCTTCCTGCTGGCTCGTTTTAGTTTAACGACTGATCGGAGTTGGGCTCGTCTTCCTCAGCCCTGCGTTTGCGTACTGCTGAACTGTTATACCTGTTGGAACCCGTCTTACATTCGCGTGCAAAGTGGCCTGGTTTTCCGCAACTAAAGCATTTGCCAGCTCCATTTTCAGGATCTCGTTCATCATGTCAGGTGTCTCATCTTCTACTTGATGGGCTTTGTTGGCTGGTCTACTTAGGAGCGCCGCCGATTCACGTGTCTGGGCATACGAGACAGTTTCAGCAAATGTTGTCTTTGGATTCGCGTACATCAATCGCTTGGTGTGCATGTCCCTCATTCCATTGGCGAATCTCTGGATTTTTACCCTTTCGGTGAACACCTACCAGATGCGTCTCCAATTGCTAAGTGAGCCAACCTCTCGATCTCTGAGGCGAATTCCTGTAGAGTCTCGTTGGAGTTTTGGCAGCGATTCTCCAGCTCCATCTGGTAGATCTGTCTCCTGTGCTCGCTACCATAACGTCTTTCCACTGCACCCATTAACGCATCGTAACTGTTCCTTTCACAGTCAGGAATTGTCTGCAAGATTTCCGTTGCAGGTCCTTTTAATGCAACGAAAAGAGCAGCGGATTTATCCACCATGCTCCAGTTGTAGCCGTCTTTTCGAACTGTAGCTTAAAGACTTGGAAAGAAATCGTGCCGTCAAAGGATGGAGTTTTTACCTTGAGAGCGTTCATCGAAGCCGCTGGACGATTCAACTGCAAGGCTCGGAGTCGACCTTCCAACTCGCCCATCTTAGCTTCGACTTTGTCTTGTCTCTCTTCGATTTTTTCCTATATTTGTGCAATCTTTGCATCCTGTGCTTCCAGTTGGGATGACATCTGCGCTGTTACCGCTGATGATATACGTGTCTCCAGCGCTTGTACCTGCGCCGAAATATCTGACGACAACTGCGACCTTTGTGCTTCAAGCTGTGTTTGTATCTGTGATGACATACGCGATCCTGCGCTTGTAGCTCTGATGACATCTGGGACAAGCGTACAGCCAACTGGGATGAAATTGCAGTCACTAGCATGTTGATGTCTATACCTGTTGATGAACAAGGAGCTTTTCCCTGTTCTTCAGCCTTCCCGGATGTCTGCTGCACATCCTTCGACGAACAATCAGCCACATCCTTCCTTTTCCATAGCCTCTCACAGCCGTGATAGTAACTCCACTTTTCTTCCGGAGGTTGCTAAATCTCGCTTCTCCAACTCCTGTTTGAGCTCCTCGATCTTTAGGTCTTCAATTTTTGCCATTTTCAAAAGTTTGTCCTTCGGGATTTATTTAACAATCCCAATTCAGACACCAGTTGTTACGATTATCCTTGTTTACTTGACGGTTTTGCCAAAAATCTCTCGGTTCGTATCGCTGGATTGTTAAATAAACGCTCACGATGACCAAATTACAGTACAATTAACTTTATTGTATAATAAACACTTTATAATACTTGTTTATGCAATAACAACAATTAACAATACTTGTCAAGGCAATTAAAACACTTTACAAAAGTAGCTAACACGATTTATCTCTGTTTCACAACTTGCTTGTAGCTTGCTAATTCGCAACTGACTAACCTCCAACTCGCTGTTGCAGCGGCCTTATATACCCGTGCTGCTTCGCACTCATGGCAACTCTAGAACGTTATGACATCTATCGCATATTCTCTCATTCTCTCGCTGTTCGCAGTATTCATCTACTTGACGTTTCTCGCTGTCGAATATTCTACATCATTCCACGAACATTTTGCCATTTTCTTGTTGCTCGCTTCGCGTTGCCGCAGTATTCGCCACAATATACATATATAAATACGCGAGGGGATTTTTTGTCCAGGTCATCAGATGTGCACCGTTCGTTCGATTTAAAAAAATTAGGTGTCAAATTAAAGGGCTTGAGCTGTAGATGTGCAATAAGATTTTACTTTTTCGAAAAAATTGAAAGAATTAAATTCAATTTGAATTAGGAGAATAAGGCAATAGAAATATGTATCACCATATGGGCGCAGACGAAAAAAAAAATGAAGAAGGTGATAGTTTGTAACTATTTTGAATTTAGAGATGGTTGCCACCCGTTTAAAAAGTTAAATTCAAATTATTTAATAAGTTTAATGAATTATTAAAATATTGGTATCAATCCAATTGGGGTTATTTCTGAACTATATTCGGAGGGTTGCCACATGTTTAGAAAATCATATTCAATTTATTTCATCAGTTAGTTAAGATATGTGTCGCAATGTCAGGCGAAGGTTATTTAAGAAGGTTTTAGCGTGAAACTACTTCTGAAGAGGGTTGCCACCTGTTTAAAAAGTCGAATTTAATTAACTAACACGCAAACTATTGGAAATATGAAAATACGGGTGTCAAGCTAAAGAGTGTTGAAAAAACTCCAGTTTGAACATTTAGAATGTTTGACGATGGTCACCACATTTTTAAAAAGTGGCAATAAAATTATTTAATAATAATAATAACAATAATAGATTGGTGCTTACACATAGGTTAGTGTTTGGCCGATCCTCTCCTCCAATTTATGGCGTGCGCCTTCATGTTGTCACACAAAGGGGAGGGATCTACAGTTTTACGCCGACTCCGAACGGCGATTTTTTTATGGAAAGTTGTTTTTCATGACAGAAATACACTCGGAGGATTGCCACTGCCTGCCGAGTTGCCCATATTTCTATATTTTTTTGCAATGTTGCTTTGACCAGGGCTTGAACCCAGGCCCTGCGGAGTGGTAGCACGCACTGATAACCACTAACTACAGCACAGCGGCCGCAAATTGATGAATTATTAAAAGGTGGCTATCAATGGAAATGGGTTTGAAAACCTTTATTTCTCAAATATATTCAGGAGGTTGCCACCTGTTTAAAAAATCCAACTCAACTTAAATTTAGGTGATTGAAATATGTATCACAGTTTGGGTATTAGAAGAAATAGATTTAAGAAGATTTTATTTTGAAAATACTTTTGAAAAGGATGTTGAATAGTCGTATTTATTTAATTATACGTAAGTTTTATGAAATATTAAAATATGAGTGTCAAGGTCATTATATATGCACCGTTCTTTCGAATGTAAATATGAGAGGTCGAAGTAAAGACCTTGGCCTATAGATGTGCGATAAGATTTTATTTTTTGAAGTGAGAACTTTTATATCGATACAGGTAGATTTGGAATTTGATGATATTAAAACCGACACTATGCAAAACCTCTCTTCATCCTGACTAATATTTGGAATAGTTTCTAAGTTTTTGAATTAAAATTTTGGGCATTTTAACGTCATGCGGGCTCACCAGTTATTTAATAAAGTTAATATCACAATTTTACATCTGGCTACAGTAAAATATAGTGAAAAAGCTCGATATTAGTGTGATCCGAACTTTCATTTCATCTTCCGTGTATGTCCACTTAGAAATCATAAATTTAAAGCTGTTATTTCTTTCATGTGCCTACTCACCTAGCTTTGTGAATAATTACCGGTATAAAAAACATGAATACACACAGATAGCGCAAATCAGTATACTATATAGTAGAAGGCAAATACAGGTACCACGCGGTGTTGCAGCGTTAAAAAAAAACACACACACAAAAGGCTTCTGGATAGGGTTGTTTGGATAAAAGTTTTTTCGATTACCTTTTATTCGATTTAATTTTTTTCACAGGAACATAATTTTTTCCCACATTTCTTCAGAGTCGTGGTGCACGGATTCCATCGCCTATTGGCTGAAATAACCCAGCCCAATGACTGTTTTACTACAAAACTCCTCAATGTGAAAAAAATAGTATTCACTTTAGGTGTGACAGTTACGCAGAACAATGACTGTTTACAAGAAGTTTTTGCATACATTACCTTTAAATGCAGATCCTCCGTGCTTGATTTCACGCTTAACGTGACAAACTTCAGCCCAAGTTTGCGATTCCATTTTACATTCCTTTTGCATATGTGTAAAAACCGTATTGACTACACAAACCATTCGGAGGTAGTATAACGTCTCAAACATAGTTATGGCAATTCAAAAAATCTTTTGCAACATCGTTTGAACCTCTTTTCCTTTTTTTAGACATTTAAATAGTTCTCAGACACGGTCGAAGTAGATTTAAGCGATCTTCAAGAATTGTGAAGCTCACCCTCTTTGCGTAACAATACATAGATGCGTTATATATACATAGTAGACCACGTAAAAAAAAAAAAATCCTGCAATGCGATTAGCATAAGACTCAAATTTTAGCATTTGGTATAATAATGATCCTTCATGAATCTCACCTCTCTAGGGCAATTGTAAGAGGTGCCGCCGCGAGCCTTTAGTTTTCCCATAGGAATTACACCTAAGAAAATGAGTTGTTTTTTTTTTTGAGGTCAATATAATTTTGTAGGATCATTGAAAACGGTCGAAACTATAAGAATATATTCATTACATGCCATTTAGGTATTATGCTGGCTCAGATCTTTTAAATTCTTAAATTATGCTTTTTTAATCCCTTGCCCTCTTTGGATCAAATCTAGTATATGAGACATTCTTTTTCATATCGGACACCAAATTTGGTGTCACACTTTCTATTGGCTTCAAAATTTTTTTGTGGCTTCTATACATGAAATAAGCTAACACGTGTTCGAGGAATTTTTTTTTCTTTGTTTTCTTCGGAGATATGATCTGTCAAGGTTGAATTTTTTCGTGATTCTATTAATCATATACTTCTTCAAATCGTTATATCTCGGGTTCTGCTCATCGTAGAGACTTCATCTTAACGTCGTTTTAAAGCTAAAGAAACAGGCCTAACATTTCTGTAATAAGATGGTCAAGATTGTCCTAAAGCTAACTTAGCTATTTACAGTTGAACTTTCTGAAGTTGATTTGCATAGTGAAGACCAGTAAATTAGACCACTAAAATTATACCATCGTAATCCTTGTTTCTATAAAAAACATGGTTAAAAAAATGGTCGTTTTTCAAGAACTATTTTTAAAATATTTTTCTTTATGACCGGATATATTTTGTAAGAATCAACAATTTTTTGTAATTCGTTTTCGAAAACTTATGTTGAGATATATTTGGTAAGGTATTAAACATCGGGAATTTTACAAAAAGTAAAATTTTATTGTGGATTCCGATAGAATACCTATCCAGATATAATATTTGTACGGCAAGATTTTTCTTTAAAGCTTGAAACCCCTAGAATTAGCAATTGCAGGACTGAAGTTAGAAAAACGCAAATTTTATTGCGGATTTCGGCAGAATATCGCTTCGTTAACAATATTTGTTCCACAACTTTTTCAATCCATATAGATATTCTGGCGAAATCCACAATAAAGTCTAAATTTTGGAACTTTGGTTTTAATTTGGCCACGCCCATTTCTAGAATATTCTTTGATTCAAAAAGTTGTGGAACAAATGCTGTTAACGAAGCGATATTCTGCCGAAATCCGCAATAAAATCTGCGTTTTGCTAACTGCGGTCCTACAATTGCCACACCCATTTCTAGAGTTTGTCGGCTTAAAGAAAAATCTTGCCGTACAAATATTATACCTGGATAGGTATTCTATCGGAATCTGCAATAAAATTTAAATTCTTGCAAAAACCCGAAGTTTAACACCTTACCAAATATATCTCAACATAGGTTTTCTAAAACAAATTACAAAAAATGGTTGATTTTCACAAAATATGCCATCTTGTCATAAAGAAAAATATTTTAGAAGTAGTTCTTGAAAAACGCCCATTTTTTTAACCACGTTTTTATAGAGAATTTACTGGTCTGCACTATGCAAATCAACTTCAAAAAGTTCATCTGTAAATAACTAAGTTAGCTTTAGGACAATCTTGATCCTCTTATACATAGAAATGTTAAGCCCGGTTCTTTAGCTTTGAAACGACGTTAAGGGGAAAATTTTAGAATGGTAACCCCCGATTACGGAATTAAGGAAAATAGG